>NW_027311923.1:255000-430999 GCF_040954645.1 Diabrotica undecimpunctata | reverse complement strand
CTGGAAACGGCCAATTATCTCGTAAATTGCTAGTCATAATTGTACAAAATTTGAGGTACATCTATTTTGGGATACAGTGGTTCCATATTAGATAGTTGTAATGTTGCCAGATTTGCTGTTTCTCTTATATTATTAGTAACTTTGGTTTTTCAAATTCATCACCCTGTATATTCAGTCATTATTGGAATCTCCTATTCAATACGAGTTCAACCATATGTAACACTTATGATTTTATGTAGTTCTGGAAGGTCTTAAATACATAAAACAGAAGTCTAGCAATGCCTAATTGTCTCAATAAATTTTTTAATACTAACTATTTTCAATTACATTAAAACGTAACAATTGATAGATTACAACATTTTTTAACATAATGGTTAATTTATCAAGTGTTCAAAATGTGCTCCATTTGTGAGTTGAAAGTGCCCTAATCGATGGTAGAATGCGTCTACCACGTTTCTCCATGATTGTCTAGAAATTATTCGAGATTCATCGATAATTCGTGGCCCTAGCTCTGCAAGACTTGCTGGTTTAGTTTTGTAAACTGAATTTTTCAAGTATCCCCAATAAAAATAATCTTTAGGATTGAAATCAGGTGAACATGGAGGCCATTCAATTCTATCTCGTCTACCAATCCATCGTCCGGGAAATATCTCATCTAAATAACGTCGAACATTTACACCAAAATGATCTGGAGCTCCATCTTGCTAAAATCATATCTGATTAAAATTGGCCCCTAACAAGTTTCTCAGTGTAGATAGAATTTCATTTCTAAGTAAGATTTCTTAAATATCTAACGTTAAATTTCCTTCGATAAAAAATGGCCCAATTAACTACCTACTATACCTGACCATACATTTAATTTTTGTGGTCTTTGAGTATGGTTTTCACGCATCCAGTGTGGATTTACGTCACTCCAGTACCTTAAATTGTGTCAATTTACACTTCCACATAGTGTAAAGGTTGCTTCATCGGAAAAACATATTCTGTTAACGAAATTTTCATCATTTTCAATTTTATCCATCATTACCTCAGAAAACTTCAATCTGCGATTGAAGTTATCTTCACTTAATTCTTGCAATAGGTTAATTTTGTATGGTTTAAATTTATTCTTACGTAATACACGTAAGGCTGAAGAACGACCTACATACATGTACTTGTGCAACCCTGCGTGAGGATGTATGTGAATCTTCAACAAAACTTTGCATTATATCAGTTTTGTTGTCGTTCATAACTCTTTTCGGTCTACCTGATCGGTATCTATCTTTTACTTCTCCAGATTCCTCAAATCGCTTTACAGTTTTTTGTACCGTCGCCTTATGAATAAGAAAACGGTTTGGGAAAGTATCATTGAACAAGTTGGCTACTTCACAATAAGATCTTTTTCTGTCACCGTACCCTCTTATCATTAGAATAGTAGATCATTATTTTTCGTTAGGAGCCATTTTAGAGAAGCAATTTATCTTGAAGAACTTTTTGAAACACAACTGTCAGTTTTAGTTAATAATGTAAATGGTGAACAAATGTCAAAATCATAGCATTCTACATTTAAATATTTAAATTTATTAAAATGTACATATTTTGCACTGTTTTATGTATTTAAGACCTTTCAGACTATTTGCATAGGAGATTCCAATAATGACTGAATATACAGGGTGATGAATTTGAAAAACCAAAGTTACTAATAATATAAGAGAAACAGCAAATCTGGCAACATTACAAATATCAAATATGGAATCTCCGTATCCCAAAATAGGTGTACCTCAAATTTTGTAAAATTATGTTTATCAATTTACGAGATAATTGGTGGTTTCCAGACTTTTGGGCCACTCTGGTATGTATGTATGTTGTAGTAGGTTGAGCTTCGAATAGGTATGAGTGTTTAAAAGACTCTAAAAAGACACCTTTTAGTCATAAATTATGTTTGGGGCTATAGTATTTCATAAACGAATTTGTTTTCTTTTTAACCATTTAAAATATCAATCATGCATAATCCCTTTTAAAATTTTATAGGTTTTTAGTTTAATGTGTTTTTTATTTTCTCATGGGAACAAATATTTTGAACCAATCTACATATCCCCTTCCCAAAAATTAATTAGCTTATGCCTAATTTATAAAAACCACTATCCGATTTTAGTTCTCAGTTGCCAGTTATTATTTGTATCGATATGCATTCAGGCGTGTATATTTGTAGTTTAGTTACGATCGAGAAACTCACAATTTTCTGAATCCAACTGGAAATTCAATTTTTTTGCCGCTTGCATTCTCATAATAATTATTTTATAATATATGATTTCTGCTGACTGGGTTAACCACCCTTGGGGTATGATGCAAGTTTATTTTTAGTTTTTTTAGTATGTTACTAAATATTACATAATTTTGTAACGTGAATTTTAGAACAAAACGGGACGATGGCCAATGAGATTCGTTCAGATTGCAGTCAAATATTCATTTGATTATAATTTTTTTGTTATTAAAGTTGTTAGATATTAAAGTTTTGATGAAAGTGATTTTCGTATTGAGTTTATTATTTAAATTATATGACTGACTGCAATCTGCTTTAAAGTATAAGATTATTCATGACAATATGTGTCATTAACTGTTTTTTATTAATAATAATTTTTTATTATTAATACTTACATATTAATAATAAAGTTTAATAAACATAATTTTTTATTGTGACGTATTATTTATGTGCATAGAGACGATATAAATTATTTGAATTTTGTTGTAGAATATAATTTAATAATTCTTCTAAAGTATTTTATTGAATATATTACCTTTGCTTACAGCTTATGGTTAAATATCTCAATTTTCATGATTTTTGTTGATAATTTGGGACTGTTTTTTTTTATTGTTTTTGAGACAAATGTTTGTTTAGTTTACTTAATCTTGAGTTCCTTTATGAGTTTCAGGTTAAAACTCTTTGTCGCCCATTTTGTTTTACAGTTTAGCTGTATTCCGTGTTTCTTGTTTTTCTTTGTCAAACTGTGATACTTTTTTATCTATTTATTATCTATCTGTGTTTGATCTGCAATTTTTCTGCTATCTATATCCTTACTCACCCCCAATGAAGTTCCCTGACTTGAGCAACGTGGTCTTCGTTAAGTATTGTCAACTAAAAGCTTTTTATTATCGACCATTTTCGATAACTGAGATGGAAAAATAGCAATAAACTAAGCTACACAGATGACACCCTGATAGCTGCATCTCAGAAAGAACTAGAACAGATAATACAGAAAATCAACAAGGTAAGTAAAAAATACGGACTAGCAATCAATGCATAAAAACAAAAGTTATGATAATTCGTTGGTATGCGTGCAAAGGGGTACAAGTATACATTTGGTGAAAAATGAGAAAAGTACACTACGCCGTAAAAAACAAGTTAATCTGTGGTTGTGCAAAGAGACATAAGTCAATAATAACACCGTTATCTAGATACGAGTTGGTGCCCAATGGCTCTCAATCAAAATTTTATCATTCATTGCGTGCAAAGGAGTATAACTTGACATCCAATAGCACTACTAGCGCATCCCGTGCGTTAAGTGATAAGTCGATTTTTGTCTCTTGACACCAGTATTCAGTTAACTTATATCTGTTGACACGTGGCGTTCTAACCTCAAAATAAGTGTCAAGCGCGTATTTGTAACAAATTTTAAAACAGTTTTAACAGTTTAAAATGAGGTCTTTCCTAGCTAATAAAATTCTGGAAATGTGTGGGAATGTATAATCAAATAATACAGGTAAGTTATTATTAAAATTTGTTTTAATGTGACTAATAACTACAATAACACGTAGATTCCGATTCCGAATCTTATCAAGATCAAGAGGAAGCAGATGAAAAGCCAGAGCCAGAAACTAGACAGACTAATCGTAACCTAGGCAGTGGTACAAGTAAGTTCTCGTTTGTTGATTTTAAGAAAAAATTAACAACTATGGTTTTAGGTTCAAACGCAGCTCCATCTATTTCTGAGTTTCCATCTGACATACTATACGGTCTTGATAATGATAGTGATATTGACCCTTGTAATGATCCAGAAGAAGATTCTGACGTTTTATTATCGGATGAAGATGACATTTTAAGACCGAAAAAGCAAAAAAGCCTACCGGAAAATGAAAGCAAATCAAATGTGGTTGGTGTGAGTCACGTAAATTTAGAAAACACAGTACACATAATACCAGTGAAACGAAGTAGGAATATTCGTATAAAAAATAGCGAAAATAAACTTATAAAAGATGACACAAGAAAACTAAGGTTAGAAAATAAATCGAAAAGCTATTTAGGCACAAGCTACAAAACTCGAAAAGGCAAAGAAGTTGAAGCGAGACAGTGCAAACCACTAACGAATTGTCGCATGAAATGCCACGAAAAGTTTAATGATGTTACAAGACACACTTTATTTAAAGAATATTGGCCTATGGGTAGCTATACTAAGAGAGTTGCGTATTTAGCTAGTCTTGTAAACATCGTTGAAAAGAAAACATCAAAACAAAAAGTTGCTGAAGAATCTAAACAAAAATTTCGTTTGTTAACCTATCAATATCATCTTTAGATTAATGGTAGTTTAATACCAACATGTAAGTCGTGCTTCAAAAGACTTTTGGTGAAAGCAGTAAATTTATTACTAACACTTTACTCCAAAAGGGCGCTTCTAGTTCTGGAATAACACACGACTATAATAGAGGATCCAATAAGCCATGGCATACATTATCCGATGAAGTTACTCAAGCTGTTAAACATCACATTTTGTCTTTGCAATAGTGACGAAAGTCACTATAAGAAATAGCTACCGGTCCTCTATGAAGGCCCGGTAACTATTTCTGATAAGAAAAAACAAAACTTAATAGAATTACTACCTTATATCTCTGAAATTTTTCATGACTTCTGCAAAAGTTTGCCTTGTTAAAGTGATGTACGTGACGTATATCCCGATTGTGTCGAAGATGAAGATGAATTTGATGCAGATTAGTACTTTATAATTTAGAACTTTTTTTTGCGAACTTTTAGTATTATACAGGGTGTTTCAAAAAAAGGTAACCCCGTCTCTAGGGTAGGTAAAAAACTGAAAAATAATTGGGGTTTTCTTAGTAAAATATTTTTGTAACGCCATCCGTTTCCAAAGATACAGGGCGTTGAAGAAAAAAAAATTTACGCATTTTTTACGATTTTGCCGAAACTACTGACAGCATTGTAATGAAATTTTATACGAATATGTTTTGGAAGCTGATACATCCCATGAATTTGTTTTTATATCTGATTCTCATAGAGGGCGCTAGTTACACGGATCGTACTAAGTATTAGTCAATATAACTTTTTTAAGAGTATAATTATTAATAAAAATTTCAAGTAAACTTAAACATCATTCAATTTTACACGAAAAAGGTACTCTTGGTAAAACTCGATACTGTGTACCGTTTTCGGAATATTTTAATTTGAAAATTATGAAGTAATAATTGATGCTGGTAGTAATGATAAAGTTCTAATAGGTATACCTCTATTTTCTCCAAGTGTGCCATGGAAATCTGACATTTATTGATTGTTATGACGATAAATCAACAATAATTAGAGTTTTGAAAACTTGTTACTTGTAAAATTAAATCAAAATGTACCCAAATGTTGAATAAACTGACATATTATTAACCTTAGGCGAATGTTTAGGATGTTCTAGTGCAGCTGTGACACGTTATGCAGAAAAGTTTCCTAGAAGAAACTTACCAAGTAAAAAAACATTTAGAGCCGTTGAACGACGTTGTCGAGAAACTGGGAATGTGAGACCAAATAAAATAAATTCTGGTAGACCAAGAACAACAAGAACAAATAATAAAGAAAATAATATTTTAAATTTAATTGATCAAGATCCAACAGTTAGCGTAAGGAATATAGCAAGACAAACAAATACTTCTTCTTCAAGTACTTGGCGGATACTGAAAGAACAGCAATTACATCCTTATCATTACAGAAAAGTCCAAGAGCTCTTGCCAGATGATCTACCGGTTAGAGTGAATTTTTGTGAAACATTGCAACAAAGGACAGCCCACAATCCAAATTTTTTAAAATGCATTCTTTTTACGGACGAGGCCACCTTTACGCGACAAGGTATGTTTAACTCCCATAATGCACACTACTGGTGTGATGAGAATCCACGAGTCAAAAGGGTATCACATTACCAACACTCATTTAAAGTTAATGTTTGGGCAGCAACTTTAGGTAACAAATTAATAGGTTATCATATTCTACCTGGAAATTTAAATGGTGATATGTATCTTGATTTTTTAAACAATTCCTTATTCGAGATATTAGAAGATTTAACGCTAAACGAGCGAAGATCTTTATTTTTTATGCACGATGAAGCTCCACCACACTTTGATAGAAGGTGTCGTAATTGGTTGAGTAATCATTTTCCGAATCGATGGATTGGTAGAGGTGCAGAAGCTCCGATTCATTGGCCTCCTCGGTCATGCGATTTTAACCCTTTGGACTACGCAGTTTGGTCGTATATTAAGGAAAAAGTCTATGCTACAGAGGTAAATTCACGCCAAGAATTGGAAGAAAGAATTCAACGTCAATTTAATGACATCATAGCTGATCCCCTACCGTTTAGAAGGTTAATGGAATCTTTAGAAAAAAGAATAGATTTGTGTATTCGCGAAAACGGAGGGCATTTTGAACACTTACTGTAATTGAATTTTATTTTATGTTCTTAGTCATTAATTTAATTTTCTTCTTGTGAGTTTTGTTTAATTACTAACTATTTTATGCCAGCATCAATTATTACTTCATAATTTTCAAATCAAAATATTCCGAAAACGGTACACAGTATCGAATTTTACCAAGAGTACCTTTTTCGTGTAAAATTGAATGATGATTAAGTTTACTTGAAATTTTGGTTAATAATTATACTCTTAAAAAAGTTATATTGACTAATACTTAGTACGATCCGTGTAACTAGCGCCCTCTATGAGAATCAGATATAAAAACAAATTCATGGGATGTATCAGCTTCCAAAACTTGGACTTCATCTTATGGGGATATGTAAAAAGTATGCCATACAAAACTAAACCAATAAATTTACCTGACTTAAGAAGAAAATAACGCTTGTCGTTAGGTCAGTCACGCCACATAGTATTTGAATACCGATAGAAGATAGTTTTATTAAGGAATAGGATGTTAAAAAGATGTCCGAGGTAACCATTTTAAATATCTTCTAAGTTAAAACAATTATTATTTTTTAATTAATTATCTATAACTAAACAATACTACTTAAGTTCATAAACATAAAGCACTGTAGTGAATACCCTCGAACAAATGATTTTATTTATTTTTTTTACTTTTTGTATTAAATTTGAAAATAATACCATTGCTAAATAGACAACAAAGTGACCTTTTGAATTATGTGCCTTCACTTTAATATTTAGTTGTTGAAACACTCATTTTAAGGCTGTTAAATTCAGGGATAAAATTCTTACGCAAAAAAATATAATTTTATAATGAAATCAAATAACTTTTTTTTTTCATTAATGTAAGAATTTACTACTTCATATTTTAAAGTCTGCCTAACAAAAAAAAACTAGGGCACTCTGGGTTCAAACTTTAAGGTTTACGTTAGTACAGAATATATTGGTTAAATTAACATCTTGGTTAAAACTACTTTTGAAATGATTTAAACTAAATAAATTTTTGATAAAAATACTGATCTAAAAATATTACTTACCCTCAGAGTGAAATCCCAGGATCCCGTTGAAAGAGCTGTTCCATCTGGAGAAACTTGCAAACAAGATACTCTGTTTTCGTGGCCATAAAGTAAGCACACTCTTGCACATTTTAACGTATCCCACACATTAACAGTATAATCATTGTAGCCAGCAAATAGTAAACGTCCTAAAATATATTGATTGAAATTTAAACATTAAACATGAAATTATAATATTTTTTTATTATAACTGTTAGAGATGTTAAGTGCTTGGAGAAAATAATCATTCTTAGGGAGTAGATTACCAATACATTTATATACCCACGAGCTTAATTTATTAGTTACCCCGTTTATTAACCTAAACAAAAATCTACGAAACCGAATATAGATGATGAATGGGAGAATTCCAAAACATGTATGAAAAAGCAGCATGAGACCCTAAACAAGAAAAAGAAAGTATGTAGCAGCAAAAGGATTATTACAATGGAACAAGTGAAAAAGTGCGACAACTAAAACGAAATGCGCATGTCACAAGTAATTTCAAAATAAGACAGGGGAAAACAAAGAAATATACACGGAAGTTAGAAATGAAACAAAAAATTTCAAGGCAAACGAATCAGCAATCATGGGAAAAGTTTATTTATTAGCCAGGTTGAGAATGATTTACATGCAAGTCAAATGTTTGCTTACAAAATGATAAAACAAATAAATAGATAAAAAAAAGAGCGTGGCAGTTGGAGAGTGCCGACAGACGCGTCTATAGGTGTAGGTTTTATTATGATCTTGTATTTAATTAATTATTTAATTTTGATTTATATTCTAAAAGGAATCATGAATAATGGGAGGGTATTTAATTGATTTTATTTTGCTAAATTTACTTAATTTTGATAAAATGCGTTAGGCTTTCACGGCCATCGTCTACCTTGTTAAACTGTTTGTTCGGGCTGTTAGGCCGTTGTCTTTCGAGATTAGTTCTCGACGTTTCGCCGACACTATACGCCGATTTGGCATCTTCTGGAGATGTTTCTGCTTCGCTTGTAAGCTCAAACTGACGCTGCGTTGTACTGCGGAGGCAATATTTATATTTTCTACTCCCCTCCCCTCCACTGGTTTCGGTGTGAGGGAGCGTGTCGTCGTTTGTAGTAGCTTTTCTTTCTTCGTGTTTTGCGGGAAGGGTTTTTGTGGATTTTAATATTGGTATCCATGTTTTGTTGATTTTTAGTCCTTCTTCTATCCGATTAAAATTATTTGGGTACTTACATATATATCTCCACCGCTTCCCGATACAACCGTGGGTAGTACTGTGATGTTTTATCCAGCATCTGCGTTTCTTCAAACAGTATCCGATGTTCTCCGCTTCCCAAAGCGTGTTCGGCAACGGCAGATTTGTCGATATGTCCTAAACGACAATGGCTTTTATGTTCGTTTATCCTTGTGCTTGTGTGTCTTTTCGCGGTTCCCACATATACCATTCCACATGTACATGGTATTCGGTATACTCCGGCCGTTGCTAGTGGGTCGCGTTTGTCCTTCACCGATCTTAAACAGTCCTTGATTTTCTTTGTAGGCTTGAAAATGGTCTTTACATTGGCTTTTTTAAGTATTCGCCCAATTCTGTCCCCCGATATATAGGGCAAGAACGCTTTGCCTACACATTCTATTTCTTCGTCCTTTCTTCTAGAGACCTTATTTATCGCTTTATGTATTTCTCTTCTGGTATAACCATTAGAGGTGAGCGCTTTTTCAATATGAAGAAGTTCACTTTGTAGATACTGTGGTTCAAAAATTCTCTTCGCCCTCTCCGCCAGAGTTTAAAAAAAAAAAAAATTTCTCACCAGATGAATTAGAACTCTTGAATCATGGCCTCCAATTTTCTATTCCCACAGACATATCTGAAATAGACCTACAAGAACTTTCCATAGAAATAGACATAATCATAGAAAAACTTTCAATTTCTTTACAACAAAAAAATGTCATTAGAAATAATTGTTTCAAAAAACTTCATGCTGCATACAAAAACTTAACTTCCAATTCACATTTTCATCATCCACATCATAATAGCTTAAAAACTTTAAATTCAATAAAAAAGAAAATAAAAAACCATAATCTAATAATATCCAAATCAGATAAAGGAAATTGCTTAGTAATTCTAGACCACACTGAATACATCAACAAAGTTTCTACCATTTTGAATAATAATGGCTTCATAGTACTTCCACATGACCCACTTAACAGATTCATTAATAAACAAAAAGCATTTTTAAAGAAATATTCTACTTTTTTCACTGATTTTCATGCACCATATTACAAAATCCCTAGTAACCCATTAATTCCTAGACTGTATGGTCTTCCAAAAATCCACAAAGAGGGCATTCCAATCCGTCCAGTAGTCAGTTTCATCAACACCCCGGTCTCCATAATTTCTAAATTCATACTCAGGGTAATCAAGGACATAACAGGTTTTTCTCCCACTTTTTCCATCAAAAACTCATCCCAACTAATATCTAAACTCAATCACATAAATCTCCTACCAGATATGACTATGCTTTCATTTGACTTTAGCAATCTCTTAACTTCTGTACCTAAACTTGAAACTATTCAGTTAGTCCACGACCTTCTCACATCTAAATCAACTAATCCCTCAGTCATCACACCAATAATAGAAATACTTTCCTTTTGTTTATCACAAGATTATTTTTCTTTCAATAATATTTTTTATAAACAACCTGATGGCTTGGCCATGGGAAGTTGTCTTTCCCCCTTTTTAGCTGACCTCTTCATGAATCATCTAGAATCCACTCAAATCATGACTAACAATACAATTCTACACTGGTTCCGTTACGTTGATGATTGCTTAGTGTTCATTAGAGGTAACTCAAATACAGCTTTTTCCTTATTAAACACTATCAATAATATTCACCCCAATATCAAATTCACTATGGAATTAGAATCTAACTTCTCCATCAATTTTTTAGACCTTTCCATCAATAGAATTAATAATGTCTTTGATTATAGCATCTACAGAAAACCCACACAAACAGATCATGTCATACATTTCAATTCTAACCATCCCATTTCACACAAATTATCTGCATTCAACAGTTTCATTCATCGTTTAGAAACCATTCCATTATCCAACACTAACTACATCCAAGAACTAAACATAATCAAACAGATTGCTTTCAATAATGGCTACAACCCAGATATCATCCATAAACTCATTTATAAAAAGAAACGTAAATTGCTTCAACAATCAGCTTACCATAACATTACTTCAGATTCCCCATCTTACTTCTCATTACCATTTCACTGTCCAACACTTTCCGAATCAATCAAAAACACTATCCTGAATTCTGTTGAAAATATTAAGATTTCCTTTAAAGTTAACAATAAATTGAGTAGATCATTATGCAATAGTAAGGACTCTATTGACTTCAGCAAACGCAGTGGGGTTTATAAACTTCAATGTTCTGACTGTGATGCCACTTATATTGGTAGAACTTGTAGATCTCTAGTAACCAGGGCCATAGAACATTCTAAGTTAGATAACACTTCTTCTTTCTCCCATCATCTAAAATATCACAATCACACAATCAAGGTACCAGATGATATTTCTCTTCTTCATAACATCCCAGGTAGAGATTATCTCAAACTTGACCTTTTTGAGGATTTAGAAATAGTCAAGGAAAAGAAAAACAGTCCCAATTGTGTTAATCGTCACACCAGCATCAACAGAGACTTTGTTCCACTTCATCGACAATTATTTTCCTGATCTAACTTTCTTTCTGTTAACTACACATCCAGTTTTACTTACTTCTACATTTCTTTCTATTTTCCCATAGCTTAATATCACCTTATATAATCCGCCATACTTAAATCTATTCTTGTCACCATTAACACACTAACATCCCTTTTCCAATATCCCATTTCCCATCCTCTCCAATAACTACCATCTGACTAATCACACAGGTTTTCTTATAAATACTCACGCTACATCTACCAATCTCTTATCACAATCAGTTTCAGTATCCCCAGCTTACATCTTTACATTCATCTCCTACTTTCTTTTCTTTCTTTTTCCTCGATTCATCTTCCACAAATTTCAAACCAACTTTTATCTATATCTACTTCATACAAGGAAACAATTAGGTAATAACATTCTTTTTACCGCCTTCAAAATGATTTATTAATTTCAACTACCTAACTTAAATTTTGCCTTACCCTGGTATACCAAATTTATTTTACATCACAGTCACTCATTGTTTTACATTCTACCACCTTTTTAAAATACCAAAAATTGCTATTGATCTTACTACACACAAAACACAATTCTTCACTAAAAACTGCCTATTCACAAACTTAAGCACAATGACTTTTGCTCCTACTACATCATTCCACTTGACATTGATGGGTACTAACTGATTTTTCATACCATCTTTATATCAGTTAGCCCAAGACTCCAGAACAGATCAGAGGTAATGTAAGTCGAAAAAACTTCACCAGCTACAGGGGTCATGTAAGATGCCCCCATTTTCAGTTTTTTAATAATCAATAAGTTAAGTCTATTGCATTTACCTTGATAAAACCATGAGGATTATATTTTAATACGGATGTCCTTCGAAAGTTTTTTTAAGTGGCCATACAATGTTTTTTAACAACTTTTTATGTAAGTAGTAAAAAACCAACGTGTTATTTCTATATATTTAAATTTTAACTTGTGTTTTTTAATATTGGTATTTTTACTCTCTCTTTTAGTTAACTGATGATGGAATGATTTAATTCCGAAAAGATCTTCTTAAAATAAAAATTTAAGCTTGTAATAAGCAATTTTTTTTATACCTTAATACACACGAACACCACGTGCTTTATATTCAACAGGTATACTAGCCACTCCTGGATATCTCCACTTCATGGTTTGTTCCAGTTTCACTTTTAATTTTTATGATACCTTGTTTTGGCCTGGATGATGATTTAAGTTCCTGTTTAGGTATCTTTTCGTGTGTGTAGGTTTTCGATACACTTTATGTCCTAAGTAACCTTCCTTTCGATTTACTAATACATCAAGAAACGCCAGTTGTTGATCTTTCTCTGTTTCCATCGTAAATTGAATATTTGGATGTAGTGTGTTTATATAAGACAGGAAATCGTTAAGTTTTTCTACTCCGTGACTCCAAATCACAAAAACTTTGGTTTTACAATCTTACACCCTTTTCTAAATATCGTCAGTTCTATAAACTACCTGATAAAACGTCTATTGGATAGAAATATTAATACAAAAGTAAAAAAAACTGTAATAGATAGAGAAAAACTGAGGATGGATTTCGATTCAGCAATTAAAATTATGGAAAAAATTGATAAAACGGAAATAATCACTTCCGGTTTTGAGAAAATTAATCAAGCCGCCAACTCGCAAACAACGATATACATACTTATTTTGACAACGGAGTCGTGACCAGCGTGCAAAAATACATCTAAAAATATGTATTGCAAAACATTCGGCCATAAAAATTTTCCACTTCCTGTGAAAATTTTTGTTGACTTCGATGTATTTCAATACAGAACTCTGCTGGCAAAATAAAAATTCGCCATAGAAACATGATTTTGACACCCATAAAGATTCCTACCCCCCCCCCTTTCAATATTAAGTAAACTAAGACACTATTTTTCTCACAATAATTATCCAAAAATTTTATACAACAGTGTTACCGAATTCAAAACAACTGTCATTATCTTTTTTTAATTACATAAAAGAGAATTCCACTTACCTAGACGATATTCTAACACACGCAATTATAATATATAATCTATCAATCCACAGTGCTACAATTTTTTTCTACTTGTTTACCTTTTTTTTCCTTTTTACATGAAGATGAACTACAACATTTTTAATGACTATCCAATAACCAAAAAGAAAAAAGACAACAAATCATTGACAGACAGAACTAAAATGTCACTTTATTTATTGTTATGAACGACAGCAAATTGTAAGTAGGTATAACCACAACGAAGTTATAAAAACAGGCTATAAAAACCTGCATATTAATATTGTAGAGGGCTGTAGAAAATCACTCATGGTACATGGTATACAATCTGGGGGGAAGTTATGATTATTTATCTGACAAACTTTGGGACATAGAGATTATTGTAAATTTTTATTGTAAAGACACAGGACTCTCTAACAATCTATTGCAGATATTTAAACGCTATTGACTGACGCCCTAGTGTAAACTTTCGTTATTAGTTTAAATATTTACCTGATACTGAAAAATCCACAGAGTTTGATCCAAAAATAATGCTCTCTTTGCTATATACCGCAATTTCCCTGTCAGCTCTAAGATCGAAAAGTCGACACTAAAAATAAATATAACATGTATATAGTTCATCATTTACTAAGTCACCAGTCAAATGAGATAAAATAAAAATTTAATAAACTAAAATTTATTCACTCCGTGCGTGACTCGGGCGTCATCCACCCCCTGTAATCGATTCGGCATTACTATAATGTGTTATTTATATGGAATAAATGAAACATGTGAATAACTAAACAAAAGTTTCTAAAGTCTAGTTTTATTAATATTGAGAAATATTTGTTTTTTTTTTCATGATTATTAGACAAAAATCAACAAGTAAGTAACAAAGACTTGCACCCAACAGTAGGCAAATTGCAGTTCCTCGTTGTTGTGTTGTTTAGTTTAGTTCAGTTTAAATTTTTCCTTAAGAGCGTAGGTGCAAAATTTCGGGCCAATGCTTTTTAAATCCAATCATTTTTTTCGAATCCTCAGAAAATTAACAAATATTTTTGAAAAATTTAAACGCAGAATGAAACACTACATTATTGGAGAATTCCACTGTCACGTACGGGACATATGTACAATTTTTCCAAGATTATAATGTTTGCCAATTTACACTTAGAGCACAATATTTATGCATTTCATAGATTCACGTTGAAAAGACATGCAAGATGTACTCTTTAACATGTGTTATCAATAACTATTGTGTCTTGTGACTTCACTGCCTCAAAAAGAAGAGCTGTCACGTACGGGACATCTCAAGTCAACCACCTATTTGCAGGGGGAAACTCATTGTGATATTTCAGCTCAAATACATATTATAGTATTAAGTGTAATTTTTGTGTGTGAAGCCATAATTACAAGCAACATAACCGTGTATGCAGATATCTATGAATTCTATAAATAAGCATAAAACAATTTTTTTTTTGTCTGTGTCACGTACGGGACTCTTCCGTCACGTACGGGACTTTTATTTCTGTGTCACGTACGGGACTCATCCGTCACGTACAGGACTTTTACATCAAACATGTAAACTAAGTTAAGTATGACAAATAAAAACTAATATTATTGGTTAGAATGCAATTTTATTGTTTAAAATACACACAACTTGAACACAACAGTTTAATTTGGCCTTGCAATAAGTTAAAATGTTAAGTTTCTATTGACTGTAAAGAAACATAAAATGTCAATACTAATTAAACTGAAATAAATTTGTTCAATCCCCTAATATTAACCACTATGGAAGGGTCAATCTCTGGTAATACATCTTCCTTGAAGTAGAAAATGCAGTCGAAATACAGTTGAAACCATTACTGACACCTGTACATATTCATTTTCTATGAACATAATTTCTCCTGGGAACTCTTTCTCATCATAGATAACAACTATCCAACTGCCAAGAACAAAATTAACTTAACCTGTTGGCGAGAGAAGTTCAGTTGTTGATTCCATCCAAACAGTTTCTTTTTGTTAGAAGAGAACCATTACTGCACTGTAAAAAATGAAGTCCTTTTATTCCGTGAATGGGCTGGACATTTTCCCAAGGGTTTTGACATGAAATTTCTCTGCTTATGTGGTCCTCCCCTATGTACCATACTGCACTTTTAAAACTTACTTGAGCCGATACTGCAGCAAAGTCTTTAGCTGATTGTACTATACACTCATTCTCTCCTTGAGCCATTATTTTTGATCTTACTAAGCGCTTGATGTTTCCACCAACCCCGTCTACTACACCCTTGCCATGGGAGGTGGCAAAGAATTTCCAGGTAAATGTTTTTTTATATTTATTTGATAGCAACTGCAGTGTCTTCACCATGAATTTATTTTTAAATTCTGAAGAGGGACCATCACTCCAAATCACTTCTTCTAAAATTTCGGGATCCTCTTTAATAATATCTTTATAAAAGAAATCCAAAAACACAAAAATTGTATCTTTGTCTTTGTTTTTTGTGTCAGAACAAACTATGTAAGTTTTGCAGTTTCCTTTACAAAAAACTGCTGCTGTAAACAAAAGGACACTTTTGCGAGACCATAACGCACTTTGTACCTCGTTCTGGTACTCGCAGCTAAAGGACATAGCAAAGTCAATCTGTAATATGCGTAATGTCCTATTCTTTTTGTCATTTTCAAACTCACTACTCTGAATTCGTTTGGTGTTTACATGGTACATCATGTGTGGCAGATCTTTGATTAACATTTCATATAGGTCACCAGTGCAGTCTTCATTTATGACCAACTTAATTTTGTTGTCATCAAGTTTTTTCCACTCCTTCCAATTAACTTTACTGTCTGGATCACTTGGGAGCAACAAAAGTTTACCATTGTTACAAGCTTCACACAGATTCTGCCAACACAAAGAGTTTAAGGCAGCATCACATAAGACATTTTTCCAGAAGTCATTATCATACATATATTGTAAAGATTTTAATTTGAACAAAAAATTCTCATGAATTTTACACTTACATTGTTCAGAGGGAGTTTCTTTGAGCAACAATACATTTTTTGGCCTTAAGCTGCAAAATTTAGAAAAGCCAACCTTAACATTTTGATTTTCTTCCTTAAATATACTAAATGCCTCACGTAGAAACATGTAGTGTTTCTGCAACTTCTCCTTCTTCCCATCTTTCCAAACAGTCATAACATCTTTCATTCCCGGGCAGGTATACACTATGTCTGGCCGATAAAAGAAGTTGATAATTGAAGTCTCTTCAGTTCTTGGAGGCCTACTGCTTGTATCCGTTAAACTTTCTTCCATTGCATTACTAAACTGTAGACCAATGGGTTTAGCAAGACCGGCCACTACTGCTTTTTGTTTACGAGGCGAGTTTGGTAAAGATCTTACAGTTCTCCAGACGGCTTTTGAGAAAGTCTGCTTGCAGCTATATGGTAACACAGATGAAGAGTTTTTGGTGCACACACTGGCCTTTGAATTGCCTTGTGTCTTTTTCCTTGCTCTCTGAAGTCTTTTTCTGTCCCTTTCAGCGAGTTTTTGGGCAGCTTTTTCTTTAACAGACATGTTTTCTTTTCTCTTTTTCCTTAACTCTGCAATCCGTTTTCTTTCCTTCTCCAAGTAGAGGGTAGGATTTTCTGCTTTCTGTTTTTCCCTCATCTTCTTCATCCTGGAAGCACTTGTTGTTTTCCCTGATTCCATGACCAGTGTACTGGAACAAAAATATGAACTAGATTTAAAAAATTCTAGTCTACACTGTTTGTGATTTTAAAAGCCAAGACAAATGTCCAGTTGCACCAACAAATAAACGATTGATTTTTTTATTTGGATTGCCCGTTTATTTTAGAATATGTTACACCAACCATTACTTAATTGAAACCTGACAGTTTTTGATTTGTCAAAAGTAACCAACCGATTTTCTGTGGTTATTTGAATAATCGACTGTTTTTAACCTTACTTTTACAATGTTTATATTTTTTAGTGTTAGCTCAATTTTTAAAGTATCATCAATAATATATAATTTAAAAAAATGAATTTCTATTCTATCTTCTAACGATTTGGAAGATATACGTAAAACATATGTTACCAAATATAAGATCTGTAAGAAGTCACAATGATTTGTATAATAGGTTTACCTACAATCAAGTTAATTAAAGCAAGGTATATAAGTATACCATTATTTATCTAAATAACTAAAAATGCATTTTTAATTATTTTTAGATATCGCCTAAGCAAGAAAACAGTGTTGGTTCAATTGACAATTCAATTTATTTATATATTTATTTATTTATTAACGGCATCCATTTAGAAAAGTTTTAACAAAGCTACACCTTAACAACAATATGTTTAAAAATCAAACATCTCAGAATAATAAACTATAACAAATTTATTTTAACATACCTTTTAGTTGTTTTTTAAATAAACTAATTTTGCATTCAAAAATATTTATTTGCAGCATATGCTTTCAAAACTTTCGTTGACAGACTACACTCAAACAAGACTTTTCAACCATTCTAATTTGTCATTTGTTCAAGCTCCTGTCATATGTCATAACAAACAAGCAACTCGTTTAAAAAATAACTATTGATCGTTGATTTAAATCTTCGAATTGACGGTTAGCAAATCGGTTGTTTTACAGTCTGATGGTGCAACTGGGCATTAGGCTTCCATTACAAGTTCAACATAAACTTAAAAGTAGTTTTTCTTTCTTTTATCTTTCTCAAATTAAAAAAAAACATGTTTTAGTCACATGATTGTCACATGTCCCGTACGTGACGTCACGTACAGGACACTTTTATAAAAAAGTTTTATCACCAATCTGAATGTGTAAAAAATCTACAAAAATTAAGATGGATAGTAATAACATATAAGTACTATTTGGATCTATAGTTGGCATATTTAATAATTGACACTTGCTGTGATGAATGTGAAAAATATATTTTTTTGTCACGTACGGGACATTACAAACAGCTAAAAGTTAATATTTATTTTATAACCTTAAAAAGTTGCTTGTGGTTCCTTATAATACACAGTTTTAGTAATTTATATATCAAACTTTATTATTTAATACAAAAAAGCAAAGAAACATATTATAAGATACTTACCAGATAACCTCAAAATAGTCTCAACTAAAAAACATCAACTAGAAGTTGGTGGCGGCCATCTTTAATTATGCTGTAAACACCTGCACAATTTTTTTTTTCCAAAAAACTGATTTTTTCCACAGAGTAAAAAGCTCTAATAATCTAATAACAATCATTAAAAGTCATAATACCGAATTTCATTTTTTTATGAAAATGTCTTTGTTTTCATAGAATGGCCCTATTACCGAGGGCCGAAAGTCCCTTAGAATACACAAAAAGTTTTTTTGAATGAGATGTTTAAAATTAAAAATCACACTAAATTTTCTCTTTTTTTTTTCACCCCTCAGTAATAATGTAATCTTTCATTCTGCGTTTAAATTTTTCAAAAATACTTATTAGTTTTTTTAGGATTAAAAAAAAAATGAATGCATTTAAAAAGCATTGGCCCGAAACTTTGCGCCTATGCTCTTAAACTAATATATAAAACTTTTTGACCTAACTCATACTTCCGAACATTGTCATATTTAGTCCCTGGCACAACCATTAGATGTCGATTCTAATGAATTTTTCATTTTACATATCGGTACTCCTAACCCCCAAAGGCATACTGTCAAAATGTTCGTGTCATTCGGATTATTATTTACGTGGAGGTCAATAAACTAAAGAAGAAGATTATTATTTACCAAGTTGTAGTGTTTGAAGTTACGCTACTTTTGTGATTTTTATAAACAATGCATTCAAAGCAATTTCGTGTGTTGATTTATCACTGTTATTTGATAGGAAAAAGTACCAGCCAAACTGAGCAATGGTTCAAAAAGTGTTACCAGAACTCTGCTTCATAGATTACAACTGTTAAACGACGGTTTGATGAATTCAAACGCGGTACCGACACCAATGATGCAGTTGTTCCCGACAACATCGAAAAAATGCTGAATATTATTATGGAAAACCGCAACGTGGAGTTGCAAGAGATAGCTGACACTCTAAGGTTATCAAAGGGTAGCATTTTGACTATTATACATGAACATTTGGGTATGAGAAACAGTTTTCCAAATGGGTATCGCGTTATCTCACACCAGAGCAAAAACAACAACGAATTAATGAATCTCGGCGCTGTTTGGACGTTTAATCGGAGCAGTTTCTGCATCAGTATGTCGGAATGGATGAAACATGGATCCATCACTTCCTTCCAAAATCAAATTGACAGTCATCTGAGTGAACAGCACCCGGAGAATGCCGCCCAAAGCGACCAAAGACGCAACAAACCACCGGAAAGGTTATGGCCCCTGTATTTTGGGACCCACAAGGAATTATCAGAATTCAGGAAAACACCTGAGAACCGGTAGCATTGTGGACGTCTTTAAACCTGGGTTTCTTGGTTTAACTTAAATTCAAACTCAGAACGTCCTTTTAGTTTAATTTTTTCGTTACCCAAAATAGGTCCCAACTTCTAGACCTTCTTAACTGCAATAGAAAATATATAATTTAACCAAAATATTCTTCGAAAACATCACAAGTCCTACCTATTATTTTTCGTAGAGTTTGAACTAATTCTAACATTTATCTAATAATTCTAAACCTTAATCAACGAGTCCATTATATCCTTAAATATGAGTTTAACTCAAACGACGACCTTTACCAGTTGGAAATTTTAATCCGGTAGATAAACCTTCAGTCAACTCCTGACTAGCATTTGTAACCTATTTATCTTGTCAAACTTTTAATTTTCGAATTTCAAATATCGACCCCTTCAACAAATTATTTCTTCTTTTTCTATAATTATAGATTTTTATTTGTCCTGATAGAGAGAGATATCATATCTTTTGATTTTGCACGAATTAGACTTCGTCGGCGACTTTTGAGACAATCCTTATCGAACCATTTTTTTGCTGTTCTCGTTTTAAAAGCTAGTATTTCATCTCATACGCTTGTAAAAGTTAATTTTATATTCTTCCAGATAGAGTCTATGTGGTTCCTTTGTCTGTGTTGGCGTTATTTGTATGGAGTTTTGAAATTTCTCCTCTGCGGCATTATCCTGTAGAATTTCGGTACTCCATACTGTTGTTGGCGTATTCCTGTGAGTTTTTTGGGACGCTATTCTTGTTTTCACCTTCGTTTTACCAGAAAATGATCCGTCTCCATCCGTCCATCTTAAGCTTCTTACTTCTAAGTAACTTTTAACTTCTTACTTCGAGCTTCCTCTCCTGGGATCTACCAGAACAGGATTGATCTGATTTTATGTGACACATTCGTTGGTGACCCACGTTTCTTTAAGCATTTTTTTTGTGCTCGAACAATGTTGATGATTTTATTAGCAGGTTTAATGTTGGTTAGTGTTGGTCTATATGCTGCTTCCTTCCCAATCTTTGCATTGAAATTCCCCAAGATAATATGCATGTTCTGTTTGTGGAAATTATTAGTTAGTTCCTCTAGTTTTTCAGAGAAGTTGTCTTCTCTTTGCTCTTCCTTTTCCTCTGTCGTTGCATGGGCGGCAATTAGGGAGTAGTTATAGAGCTATTCTTTTAGTCTGGTATAGCAGAGCCTTTTGTTAACAGGGTTAAATGTTATGACTACAAGACTTTGCTTGACTATGACGCCAGTGCCGAAGTGGTGCTCCCGTTCAGTCAGTATGCCTTCTCCAGGCAACGACGGAGTTGTCATCATAACGTGATAAAAACTGTAGTTATCAATAATTTTGAAACGAATTATAGATGTCTATTTAGCTAAAATTCAAATACATATTGTATCTGTCAAACTTATCTTTTTACTAAACATTGTTGGGAGTATCCAAATATTAATAAGAACCCATATATATATATATATATATATATATATATATATATATATATATATATATATATATATATATATATATATATAACTGTTTTGGATGGGTTGGAGTATTATTATTATTATTATTATTACCAAATAAAAATTACCAAACTAATTTTTATTTGGTAAGTTAACAAAAATTGTTTTTTCTTTTTAGTTCAACCTTGTAAGTATTTTGTCTTTTTTAGCTCTTGATAATAATTGTAAACACAATTGAAAGCTCGAGAATAAAAAAATAGTTAACCAATAGCCCTATTATTGACTCCAACCCATCCAAAACAGTTATATATTTGTTCCAAACGAGTCACAAGTACTTCTTTCTTCTTATATATATATATATATATATATATATATATATATATATATATATATATATATATATATATATATATATAAATATATATATATATATATATATATATATATATATATATATATATATATATGTATATATATATATATAAAACCTAAAAAATATTTATTAATTCGTACTAACTATTGTTCACGTTATTACATTGATTATTTATACAAGTTCTTGAACCTATTGACAAAAAATTACTGCTGCTACCTACACTGTTACAGTTTCTCCAATCCCCTCCCCATGGTACTCTCACGCACAATGGGAAATAGATTAAATATATAGGAAGTCTATAAATTATTAAAAATAACCGTACCAATAGCACTCAGTGATGATTAAGGAAATCAATTGGATGAAAATATATACTTGGAAATGGAAAAATCGACATTTAAAAAAATGTGTACATAATAATGATGAATATAATAATGAATAATGAAAAATAAAAAATATAGTAATGAACTAAGGTTAATAGTGAAGGATTTATTTTAGAATTATCTGTTATTATGTTTTCTCAAAAAAATATCTAAAGTTAAGATGTCATAAATTCATAGCCTTTCAGTGTAAGATCAATATCCAACTTTAAATAATTACTTACTGTTGCATCGTCACTACCGGTGCCCACTGCATCACCACTGGGATGAAACTTGACACTGTTAACGTCAGATTCATGTCCTTCGAAGGATTGAACGCACTGCCCTGTTCGCATATCCCAAATCAACACCATTTTATCGCAACTCTACAAAAAGTAAGAATTTCTAGTAACAATTAAATAAGAAATATTTTATAACCTAAATAAACTACATATTTCACATAGCCACATATAAATGTCTTTTTACCCGAAAATATTATGACACTACTTCATCTTTGTGATATTATATGGTACAATACAATATTATAGTACAAATTATTATCACTTATATTCTTCTTCTTCTTTCAACAGCCCTTGACTGTCCAGTCCTGGACATAAGCCTCCGCTTATTGTTTCTATTTTAAATTGGTTTTTTGCTGCCTGGTAACATTGTCTTCCCGCCTTTCCTTTCGCATCATCCAGCTATCTTTTTGGAGGTCGATTCACACCTCTATTATGTATCTTAGGTCTCTAATGTACGATGTATTTAGTCCACCTCGTTTAGTCACTTTAGACCGGGAAATAAGATTTTTTTCGTGATACTCAACCGGCCAGTTAAACGACAGTTGTCTTTTGTAGTATGGATATGTGTAACAAGAACCTATATGTCTCCTGCAGTCGATTTTTTGGACTTAATTAGTTTTTAATAAATTAATGGCAAAAAACGGTAAATTTTCACTGTTTTCGTCAATCAGCAAAAGTGGAGCATTTGAAACAAATTTAAGAGTACTATACTTATAAGTCATATAAAACCTTTCAAAATATAGTTTCTTAAATGTTTTTATCCTTATTTGTTGCTTAGAAAGTTGCAAAATAAGTCGGAAATTTCGGTTTTTGATAAATGTTTTACTTTTTTTACTTTTTTAAAAATAAACTTAGAACCTTCATATTACACAAACTGTTGGTGCGTGTGGTGGTTTTAGTATGATTTAAAGCGATCGATCAGATAGTTTAAAAGTTATTTAATTTGTTTATCCCAAATTAAATTTTTTTACAAAAATATAAGTAAAAAAATGATCATTTACAGTGATTCTACAAATAGCTTATGAAAGAAGAAGATTTATTCGATCAATATTACTAAAAAATATATTAAGAAGAACGATTTTAAATATTGCAAAATTATTTTGCAAAAAAATGTCGATTTTTTGCTTATAAACAATTAGGATAACTTTAACTTTTGCCTATACTAAAATTGTTTTTTCATATTTGGAAAGCTTGCATTTTTCTACAAATTTTAAAAAAGATTTGGGACGAAAAAAAAAAAGAAAATTTGGGAAGAAGTTAGTCCCTTTTTTTTTAAATTGACTACAGCGTTGTTTATAACAATTAAGATATCTAATTAGCGACATTTGAAAGAACATACTTTAAAGTTATAATGTGACAAATCTGAAAGACATTACCACTCAACGGAATCGTCCACAAAGTTTCAAAATGTGGTTCTCAAAATCGCCGGCTTTGAAACTCGCGGGAGCGATGGAGGGGGAGGAACTGTTAACTATATCTCTAATTCTTGTTCATGGATTTCGACGTTTCTTTTTTAATTTGTATGTACTTTTTATATACATTACAAATATGTACGTATTATTCAAAGAAATAAATTGTTAAATAAACCAACTAATTTCTTTAATATTTTTGGCAATTTTTATTTCTTGTTAAACATAAATATTTATGATTTATTTTACCTATTATAAAAGACTTTTAAATAAAACTTTATGGTATACAGCCAACTACAGGAATTTTATTTTCCTTGTGGATGACAAATAAATGTTTTCAGGAATGTCGCATTTCATAGTTTCATTCGTAGAATGACGTCACCAAATAAGTGAGTCAGGTATACTGCTTTCTCGTGAGCCAAGAAAGTAGGGATATCCATCGGCAGTCGTCTATATGATTAAAGGTAACAGCAGGTTTCCTGACCGTGGGCAACGTATGGTGAATCAATGATGCGAATCCGAAACAAATATGTAAAATTTGTCATTTTTCAGCATATCATTTGCTATATATTTGAATTGAAAATTTTAAAAGTAAATAATAGATAACATACTTACTAAAATTATATTTTAATATTTAGTGTATGTCATATATGGATGAATTTTGAAGTAATAACTTTCATATGTATTGAAGATGCTCTATACTAAAATTTCCATGAATAAGAGCTTTAGCAGGCGTGGGAGAATTCTTAAATTTCTCCAATACTTATTTATAAAATTCTATACCGCCATATATGGTATTTTGTTCACCATAAATGCAATAAACCTCATGTACGTTATCCTCTGTGTGTTCGATAAATATTTTCTACGAATGCACAAGTGAGACTCATACACTTATTAATATTAATTTACTATTACTGCTGATACCTAAACTTACCCCCGAAACAAAAGTATTTCCAGTTTCTGATGGAGCCAAATCGATGGCCATGACATCTGAAGAATGTCCATGAAAACTCTGTAGCAACTGTCCAGATTCAACATCCCAAAGGGCACAAGTTGAGTCTCCGCTCCCAGTTAATATCTACGATTTTAAAACAATTAGTAAATGTAACAAAGAAAATTCATTAATTCAAATTATTCTTTATTATTCCAAAATTCAAAAATAAAAATGTGTACTGATTCAACTGGATGTCTTCAAAACAAATAAATTAGAATGACCTTCGAATTAAATCAATGGGTGTATTCCGTCTAAGCCTGCGCCTAACTGGTTGTCTCATCAGGTTTCTCGCCAATATGGTGGGATGTTTTGTTAATCTGTCTTTATATTTTCGAGCGAAGTTACTAATTTTTACCGTAACTTTTTTTACCATTGGTATTTGAAGGTCATGTCTGATAATATTACTTTGTAAATGTTACATAGGCTTCTAAGAGTCTTACAGTATTTACTATGAGCGATCACGTTTCACGGTCATATAAGAGAACTGGGTAAACATAATCACATAATCAATCTAAGCTTAAATTGATCTTGAGCGACTGGTTACAAAATAGGCCTATCATTTTCATAAATGCTGATTTTGCCTATTATATTACATTATTACACATAGATCAGAACCTAAGTCTAAGGTTAGCTAGAAACCCAGGCATTTAAATGTATTCCTGTCTACGTGTTATCCCTACATTCTTATGACTGGTAATGTATTATGTTAAGGCCCAATGGATCGCCTTCTTCAAAGGTACTTTGTGTAATACACCTGAAACCAGATATGGGAGTTAGACTAATAAGGTGTTACATTTTTTTAATCTGCTCTACGGAATGAAAACGTGGATCCTTAACGCGGCAATTACTAAGAAAGCCTTTGAAGTATAGATATATAGTAGACGCCTGAAAATATTGTGGTTAGAACATGTAAAAAACAATGACATCTTGGGAAGAATTAACAAAGTAATCATAATAATGGATACAATAAAAATACGACAGCTGCAATACCTTAAAATTTTATGCGTGGGATAATATATTTTCGATCAAAGATTCCTGCTTAACATGATGCAAACGAGCCTATAGCTCTAAGACTAAGTTTTGTTCTAAAAACAATCTAGAATGTCTGGGTTAAGCCATGAGAACCAAATCTCGATACCCTTCAATGTTATTTCATATGAAAAATGATGTAATAATAAAACTGCAGAATATTTTCTTCACAACTTAAGAATGTTGATACTACAGGTTGGTAATGTCACGTGACATTTTATAACATATAGATTAATATTTTATATATAGAGGTTTATAATAGCCACATTTTTCTTTTATATTTTATAGAGACCTGCAATATTATGGCTTACATCGGGTGTTTTTAAAATATAGGACATGCTTCGGCAGATACACGAATTGTGTATCTTTTGAAATCAGTACAGCAACACTATTAGACATAGTAATTGTTCACACATCCTTGCAAAAGAGAGAAAGTCAACTTATCACAAGTAACTGTGGACAAAATCATTCTCACATACAGTAGTTCAGACAACAAAAGAAAATATACCTTAAGGACTATACTGTAAGCTAACAACGTAAGGCTATTTCGATTTAATTCAATAATAACTTGGATTCGATATTTGATCCGATAATCGATTCGATAATCAATTCCATAATCGATTCGATTCGATGATCAATTTTATTTTATTTTAATTTATTTATCTCTGTTAATTTATTTAACAGAGAGAGATGGAAACGGTTGAGCGAGGGAAGGCAGTGAATACTGTGGAATCCCTAAATATATATATATATATATATATATATATATATATATATATATATATATATATAAATTTATTTTATATTATTATATACATATATATATATATATATATATATATATATATATATATATATATATATATATATATATATATATATATATATTAATTTATTTTATATTATTAATAAATTCACACGGGACTGTGTTTAACCTCACCTAGTGTGTTGTCGCCCGATTTCGTTACAATCGTTACAGTTTTTACTGTCGCTACAGCTGTCGATTTTATTTTTTCACACCTTTGTGCGATCCACCACCGTGCACCACTCCGTCCGCAGTCCGCGATAAGAAAGCTATGTTTCCAAAAAATAAGTATGAAGATCATCAGTGGGTAATTTGTGTCGATTGAAAAATGGTCTCAACTGTCTGTTGAGGAAAACAAAATGAAATCAACGAACGTTTCGCTGCAAAAGAAAAAATTAGTTTGCCACCCATGACTATCAACTTGGGAATTATGAAGCTAGTCATAAAGGCTTTAGACCTAGATAGATTGTAGAGTTTTTATTTCGCCTTTTATATCATAAGAATTGGTTCATAACCTTTTTGCGTTTTTAAGATTAATAATTTAAAAACTTTGTAGTCTGTTTATAATTAGCGGGTGCTCTTTCGAGAAGAAATATTAATTGTCTCACTTTGAATTCGTTTTATCTCAGTTCCGTCTATAGAGATTTTAAAAATAAATCTCTACGTTCTCACATTGTCTAACTACGCAGTGAATAAATAAAAATCTACTTAAGGATTTTTCCATCCATCCCCGTGGGGAGAATGTGTTTTAGATTGCCTCACTTCCTTGTGGGCGGCCGTGAGAAACGGTTGCTTTCATGTTGAAAGTCCGAACTTAGAAGAAGGGGCGAGTTTGTAAATCACCATAATTTAATACTTTCCCCGTAAAAAATGGAAACAATAATATCGAGATTAAGTACTACAAATATTTAAGAACATATGTCTCATTTCGAGATATGCAAAGCAGCTAAGCAGAGATGAAATAAAATGTTGAAGTTTAATTAAGTTAAAAGTTTAGAGTCAGTGCCAATTGGAGAAAAATAAACCAAGTTCTATGTAAGTTCTTTAAAATTAATTTAAAACTTGTCAAAATGTTTAGAGACACAATCGCAGAATGTTACCTTTTGGTGAAATAAGGAAGTATACCTGATTTCATTTTTAACTTTTATTACATATGTACTTTGTGCAGTGCAGTGCCACGTGTATTTGTATATTTGTATAAGGTAGGTCTTCCACATGTTTTTTTATATTTTATAATAACTTTTGATTTTGGTGCACAGCCCAAAAGTTTGTCTTTCAGTACTTTAGTGATCAAAGGATAATTATTATACTTTTTGTTCAGCTAATTTGTACGTATATTTTATTAGATAGTCAGTTATAACACCCATAATATTATATTACAGTAGACTCCCTCTATAACGAGAACTGAAATGGCAGACTAATTACCTCGTTATAAGCGGATCTCGTTATATCCAACAACAATAATATTGTGCATACATATAAATATGTAGTTTTCTAAAACATTAACTTTCTATAGTGAAGCCATTCGGAGCAATATAAGATGCTAATAAATATTGTTTGAATCGCGTAACAAAGTTGTTTACTTTTATTGTCAATGAAATGCATTAAAACAAAAAAGAGTTGTTTACTTTTAATGTCAATGATATACGTTAAAACAAAAAATCTGTATTCTGTAAATATGTATAAAGCGTATAAAGTCATTTTGTCATTTTTGACTGCTTTAAATTGTCCAGTATTCTATCTATCATATTTTCTAAAGATGTGAAACACTTTTATGCTTCTTCATTTGCGTTTTGTCCTTGGATAAAGTTTCTGACAACCTTTAAAACACTTTACACATCTTGTCTATTAGGACCCATATTATTAGGTGTGAATGGTCAACCCAATACAACGACACTTGTGAATCATAAATTTTACATTTCCGACTAAGAATCATAAATTGTAAGAAGTTTATTGCGGGCGGCCCGCAGTTAAAAAGGGTATTTATAGCTACGGCCGGGCCAAAACGTAAAAAACACGTTTTTCAATCTTATGTTCTCTCGTTATAAGCAAATTTACCTCGCTATAAAGGGTTATAGTTCAATAGAAATTTCACGGGACATCTAATGTACCTCGTTATAAGCAAAACCTCGTAATAACCGTGTTCGTTATACAGGGAGTATACTGTATTTATTCTATAACTTAGGTAATGTCATATTATTATTACTTTTTACTATTTAAATTCACATTTCAGCTTTACCCAGTTATAAATGTATTCCATCTAATTTTAGGAATATTGTTTAAAAATGATTTGTCTAATTTTACTTTTTTGATTTTTGCTATTTGCCTTGTTTGATTTATGTCTATTTTGCTAATATGTTGACATTCTATATTAACTTTTACTTGGCTGAACGTGTAAGAAATAAAAATTATTACTTTGTAGTAATTATTTGTTTAATACTCTCTAATAACCTTCCTTTATTATGGTAACTAATAAGAAGGTAAGTGTGTTTGTGTCTCTTTCTTTTTGGCTATGTATTCATTTTGGTTTTTTAGAGAGGTTTTGCATATTTATCATTCTTTTGGAATCTTTCTCAAGCCAATCTTCTCATAGGCCAAGTGTCAAGTTTTCCCCGTCCCTCGCCAAAGGACGAGGTGGCGCCCTTTATTTCTTCCCTTTCTTTTACTACCAAACTTTGTCATTCCCATTGGTACGTTTCAATTCTCAATTTTTTTATCTAAATATACCCCATCGCAGATCTATATCCCCACGTCCCAAAGATCACCGTTGTGTCATTCAAAACAACTGAGCGCAGGTTTGCAAAGTGAACATACCTGCACCTGGAATTCCCTTCTCTTTCCTTATCTTCCCTTCTCTCTTTTAATCCCGCACTACCCATCCAGGCAAGTATCGTTACAAGATCATTTTTTTGGATATTTGGCCACGTAAATTTCCGGAAATAAGCCCAGACCAAATAAAAGACGTAATATTCGATGACTCAAATATGACAGCTTATTAAAGATCCACAGTTTACAGCATTAATGAACGAAGTTGAATCGAATGTTTGGTGTTCGTTTGTTAAAGTACAAAATTTTCTTCGAAATAATATGGCAAAAAATTACATAGAATTAGAAGAAAATATGCTTTCCAATTTTAATATTCTTGTTTGTACATGAGCATTAAGGTTCACTACTTTCACAGTCACTTTTATTTCCACAAAATTTAGGTGACTTCAGTAAAGAATAGGAAAAAGATTTCATCAGGATATTAAAACAATAAAAACTCTTTATCGAAGAAGTTGGGATAGCTATATAATAGTTGGAGCCTTCAACAAGATTATTCTGGACATCCACATTAAAAAATATTAAAAATTCTGTACATTAAGAACAAAATTAAAATTTTAAGAAGTAAAAAATGTAAATCTAATAATAAATATTACTGATTGATTGATCGACATTGTTTTTAATTTTATTATAATAAATAAAAACAATACCTGTTGATCCGAGTTTGGAAAAATACAACAGCTCATGTAGCTAGTATGGGTTCCTACTGTCTTCTTTCTAAGAGAAACATCTTCTTCGAGACTTAACGGATACACAGTTACTTTATTGTCTAGTCCCCTATTAAAAGTAAATATAATAAAAAAAATATTTATATATTGTAACAAAAATCATTTTATAACATAGAAAATAAACTCAAAGTTACTAATGCATGTATCTACATATTTTAGAGTAATAAAATATTATGCTGAGTGAAAATTAAATTAAAAAAAATACATACAGCAAATTCGCAAATCTAAGCATTTCCTAACTCTATTTTGAGAGCTTTTCTTCTGCTTCAGGTTGAAGTAGAAGATAATCTTCGCTATGAAGGTTCACTATCATAATGGCGTTTTTTAAATTTTAAAACAGCTGCTCTAAAGAGTTTAGCTGAACTGCATCCAAACTACTCCCACAAATTTCTGAGCCAGGATATTCGTCTTGTTTTGACACTTTTTTGCCACTATTTTTTTCTGCATGACGAGTAGGAGATTGTGGATCTTTCACCACACATTATTAACCCCAGTTATATTAGTTTTCTTTTTTCCCTATTTCTACTTTATTTTCTTTCCTTATTCTTCCCAACAAACCATTATTGGTAACTTTGTCAACCCTTGATATTCCTGTAAACCCACATTTCAAAGCAGTTAATTTTTCATATCGCGTCTACGCAGGACCAGAACAAGGGCGGAGAAGGGGGCACATGCTCGGGCGGCAGATTTCAAGAGGCGGCAAAATTTGAAAAGTTTACAAAAAATAGCGTTGCATGTCCTTAAACGCCGTAATAAAGTACACTGAACACGTAATATTTAATTAAACGCGTATTTAGATTCAGAGACAACTTTTTGCTACATCAAATTTTGGCGATTTTCATTATGGCGAAATTTCCTCGTGCTTCCTCTATTTTGCTCTTATTTGTACAATTCAGTAATTACTTTTAATTATTGGTGCCCCTACAAATGCTTAAAATTTCATTATTTTTGGTGCCTCCACCAATCTGCCTAAACTTTTTTTGATATTTACCGATGATCTCTACCCCTGTATAGCTACAAAGCAGTTAATGAGCCTTGGCTTCCCTTAAAATATCCCTTTCCCCGTTCCCTATTCAGGGCCAGTCTTCTCCATGTCCACACTCCCAGTACCTATAGATCTGCTTCCATATCTAGTGTTTTTTTATTGTTTTGTGTCGACAATCACTCTTCCATGAGGTGTTTGTAACCTATAAGACGAAGCTCTGAAGATGGCATGTTACATGCCGAAAGTACTCAGCTGCACTATCAAGTTTTTTGAGAACATACATCTGTTGCCATATATTTTAGAAGCGTGCACAAGTCATACAGTATTTTTCCAATTTTTCAGTAAGTCACTGAGCCCCATGTTAAAACGACTTCTGCATTTTCCTTTGAGGAGTTGGTGGTATTGTCATATATTTTGCTTTGTGGATGTTTGTTACAAGTTCTATAGTTTTTAAAGCTTCCTGTAGCTATGAGAATCCTTCTTTATCTGCAAATTGGGTCCTCCTTATAATGTATATGTCATTTACATGTGCAAGGAGTTAGAAGCTTTTATTTAATATTGTGCCTTTGGTGTTAATTCCGGAAGTTCTTGTGACTTTATGTCATAAGATGGCACCTTGTAACATTTTTTTTATAATTAAAATATTAAATAATTTTTTGCAAATAATATATATAATAATTTGCAAATAATATATATAATATATACGCGGTTGGTCGTGTTTACCATTAGGAAATTCCAATGGAATCTACCGACTATCTCAAAAGACGGAAGGTCCGACTTATTAAACACGCGAAGTAGTATACTTTATTCTAGGGCTTAGCTAATCCTTTCCGGTGCCAAGTGAGTTCTTTTTTGATAAATTTGATAAACATCGTCGAAGGCACGTTATAGTAATTTTCTGAGAGAACGTAATTCAGGAAGTTTTATGTTTCTCACGTTTCCAATTTTTGGAAATATGCCACCTATTTTTGGGGAAGCTTGTGAAATTTTGAGAGGAAGAACTTTACTTCTGGCAGGGCGATCTTTGCGTTAAGACGCTTGCTGATATTATGTGTTATCTTACCGTCTCTGTGAATTTTTTCTTTAAGTGTGTATACACTTAAATCTTTCAGTTCTTAATCTAATATCATATTAGATTAAAGATTGGTATAAACTACCTTAGTTAATTAACTTCAGTGTTTAATACAAGTAAAGTATTTAGCTTCAGTTAAGAGTGCAGCAGTCATCAAGGTTTATCGTAAGTTATCATAATCATTTTATGAATCTCCGTCGACTATTTGTTCTCCTGTAGTTAGGTTAACTACCGAGTTAACATTCAATCAAGGAACATTTAATATTTTCATACGAGCTATAACTTCTAAATTAAGAACATTTAATTCTCAGTTAATCATTAAACAATAGTGCGATATAGATAATTATCTTGAAATCAAGTGCGGGTGGTTTATTTTTATAATACAGAATTCTTGAAACTTTTTTGTATTCTTTAGAATTTAAATTTAATCATTTTGTTATTTGCTATAATTGTTATACACTTTCAACCCATTATCTCGAGATAAGCCCATAAACAGCAAAGAGAGATTTCTATCAGCATTAGTTGAATTTTCTTAAATATTATCAGGCTCTCTTCTGAATAAATAAATCTGAATCGATATTATCTCCTCGAAAACTTCTACAATCTATGATGTCTGATCCGTGCTTAGTGTCTATTATTACATCATCTATTTGATTAGAGGTTTCAGCGTTCAGAGAGACCCAGGTTTTAAGCGAATGTCTATATTTTAAATATGTGCTAGTTACTGTCATGCCGTAAGGTAGCAGGTAGCACTCCTCTAAGTCATGTCCTTACACCCTATTCTGTCTTTTCAAAAACTATCTCCACCTCCATCCTTGACCTAAACTGGCCAACATGTCTTGGTAAGCGCGATAGGTATTAAAATCACGCCAAACACCCTCTAAAATAGAATGAAAATGTCATTGTCTCAAAATGTGTTAGCCCAAGCGAGTAGGAAAAGAATCCAGAATCTCGCACTAAACTGCTAGTCTGTCACTACGTATAATGCTAGATCCCTAACAAAAGAAAAAATCATAGAGATGGAAGCAGAAATGTTGAAAATTAAATGGGATGTAAAGGCGTTAGCGAGGTAAAACAACGAAGAGAAAGCCTGCAAAAACTGAAATCGGGTCACTTGTTTTATCAGGTCGGTAGTGAAACTAAAACAACGGGAGGCGTTGGCTTTTTCGTACACAGAAAATAGCATTATATCAGAAAACAGTTTCTCTGCTAGAGTAGCTTCTATAACATTAAATCTAAGTGAAAGATATAGTTTTAAAATCGTACAAGTATATGCCCTAACAAGTGGCCATGAGGACTATGAAATACAATAATTCTACGATGACATTACTTTAGTCCTAAATAATACAAAAGCAGACTTTTCCATAATATGTGGTGCCTTTAACGCTAAAACGGGGAGAAAAGCGGATGAGACAGAAACACCACTGGGAAAATTTGGGAAACAGGAACGAACGCAGTGAAACTTTACTTAGTTCCCTGCTGAAAAAAAAATCGGTTGCCTGTAAAGTCGGTTTTACGGGCGAAGATTTTACGTGACAACGTCTTTTTCTCGGTAGAATATTTATTGATATGAATATTATTAAATTGCACAATAGGAACAAGGAATTGAATGAAAATAAGAATTGCACAAATTTTAACTATAGAAATATATTTTGTTTACTAAAACATTGTACATGTAAACTTAAACTTAACTAATTTCTATTTGAGTGATTTTGTTGAGGATAGGACGATGATAGGAGAAATATGAAATGAAAGGAAGTGTTTCTGCTGTAATGTGTCTTGAACGCCAAGAACGCTCGAGAAAACAGAGACACAAGCACGGAAGCACGCACCGATTCAACGCGCCTAATTCTCTAGTGCTGCGCGCGCAGCGGACCGATCATGTTTGAGTGGGAGAGAAACGCAAGGCATTCGCCGGTCCGGCGGGCCTCTCTCTCGTTCGGTGACTCACTGTAACATACGTGAGCGGGCGTTACACTTTTTCATGAATGACTCCGAGCCACAACCTAATTTAAGACGTTGTCACGTCAAAAATCTATTTCAAATGAACAGCTTCTTCTACAAAAAAAAAACATTGGAGAGGACCGTGGCAGAGCCCGAATGGAAAAACTACGAAGATCGATTTTACGATCACTGACAAGAGGCAAATCTTTAAAGATGTTACAGTGCTGAAGCAGTTTTCAAAAGGTAGCGACCACAGAATGGTGAAAGCGTCTATAGAAATAGACCTTGGGAAAGAGAGATATCGCATGATCAAAAAGAAGTCTACATCTACCTGGACACTGTCTAATAATATAAATGCATTTTTAGAAAACGTCTACAGTAATAGCAATAAGTGAAAGCTATAACAATAAAGACCCAAATGTCAATAACCTAAATGGCATTAAAAAAAAGCTATAGAGGAAAGCCAGAAGATACCCTGCTAAAAGAAATCATATAACGAAAAAATAAGTATCCAAACACAAGCATTAATGGAAGAGAGGAGAACAATGCAAAGTAATAGAAGCAAAGAACATCATGAACTTAAAGAGATAGGTAAAAGAATACAAAAATCTATTACGATGGACAACCGAAAGCATAAAAGTAAACAAATCCAACAAACGATTGAAAATAACAAAAGTCTAAAAAGAGAAAATTGACAAATGGCAAAAAAGAAATAATGAAATAAAAGGATAAAGATGGAAATATAATCAAGAACAGAGAAGAAGAGTAGTAGAAGATTTTTACACAGAATTATACAAAAGTCAACAAAACCATGATGAACAATTAACAGAAAAGTTGGAAAATTCAGGAAAAAGATTAGTCATCCAAGGATCGGAATTGATGCCTGATATATCAACAGACGAAATAAGGAACGCACTAAAGAAAATGAAAACAAATAGAGACAGACTTTTATAAACTATTAAGAAATTGTTCAACTTATGTCTGCACCAAAGTGAAACACGTACAAGGTGGAACAGTGTACTTACCATTTTATTACCCAAAAAGGGCGATTCAACAGATCTCGAGAATTACCGACCCATAAGCCAGTTAAACCACGTCTACAAGTTATTCACAAGAGTAATAACAAATAGACTGGAAAAAAATAGATTTTTACCAACCTAGGGAACAGGCAGGTTTTAGGAAAAACTTTGGCACCAACAACCACCTTCACTGCATAAAAGGGATTATTGAAAAAAATATAGGCTTTCGTAGACTTTCGCAAAGCATTCGATACGATAAAAATGAACAGAATAATAAGAGTGTTGGAGGAAAGTCGTATAGAATATCGGTACTCCAAACTGATCGCGAATATATACAACAATGCAACCATGACCGTAAGACTACACAAACGTAGAAACTATATAAAATTCAAAAGAGGAATCAGACAAGGAGACACATAATCTCCCAAACTCTGTACGGCAGTTCTGGAACATGTATTTAAAAAATTGGAGTGGGAAGCCAAAGGACTCAATATCGACGGCAAAATACTCTCCCACATATGATTTGCGGACGACATTGTTCTGATACCAGATAACTTAAAAGAAATTGGAACTCTGTAATGAAATTGATTTGAGCATACATTTTGGAAATACAAAATACATGACACATCTGGTACCAAGCGAAAATCCAAAAGTCGACTCCAACGAAATAGGATTAGTTTATAAATATAAATAGGTTATGAAATCCAAATTGTCAACCAAACTGTTTAACTGCAAAGAAGAATCACTTTAGCAGAGGCCGCCTATGCAGCTCTATCAGACATGTTCAAGAGCAATATGCCAAATTATTTGAAAAAGAAAACGTTCGACCAATGTGTTCTTCCAGTCATGACTTACGGCGCTGAAACATTTTTCTTACCCCAGGCCACAGCAACCAAACTCAGAGTAGCCCAAAGAAGAATGGAACGCTCGCTACTTGGACTAACTCTCAGAAACAGGGTTAGAAACGAAGAAATAAGAATAAGGACAGATGTCATAGAGTGCATAGCATGGCTGAAATGGAACTAGGCGGGCCTTGTGGCCAGAATGGATGACGGACGTGGACACAAACAATTACAGTGTGGAGACCACGAGCAGATAGAACAAGCAGAGGTAGAGCACCTACATGATAGACAGATGACGTCAAAAGAATCGCTGGGAATTGGCTGCAGAAAACTCAAGACCGACAGAACTGAAAGAAATTAGAGGATGCCTATATTCAACTTTGGAAGCAAAATACTGGATGATGATGATGAAGACTGTCATGTTTAAAGAGGCTGCAGGGTTTACGGTTTTTATTCCAGTATCATTACTCTCTTTATGTAGGGTATACGATCCTATTGCAGTCACACTATTATCCTAATACGCTGATCAGCTTAAGTCACTAACTTCCTAATGTCCTAATCAGCTTAAGATGGAATACTGGTAGTTCGGTTATGACATTGTGAAGTCACACTCAACTTCTAATACGGTGATTAGCTTGGGTCACTAATTTCCTTATATGGTTACGAGTAGTTCGGTGATGACACATAAACACAGCGGAAGGAGAGAGAGATAATAATTTGGTGTGATTTAATTATGACCATTGTGAACGAGTTTGATTTAATTTAATAAAATAGCTATATTTACGTAAATACGTGTTTTAACTATTTTAATACACGATACTATTTTAATAGACGATACTATGGTGGAACGGTAAATAAACTCTCTTCCGATTTTCGCATTTATATCACCAATGATTTTTATGTAATTTTTGTAAGCCTAATCAAGGCTTTTTATAAAATTCTTACTTTTCTTGTTCTGTTTTCTTTTTAGTATGAGCGTGGGCGTTGACAATGCTGCAGTTGGAGAGTTTCATCCTTATTCTTATTTTGCATGAACTACGCCTCTGAAGTTGAAGATCTAGTATTTTTTAAACACTGTTCTTGATGGTGATTGATGTCTTTGAATTCTATTACAGCTTGTTTTTCTCTTATTCTCTAAAAACTTATTAACTTTTATGCCAGCTATTTCATTTTCCAAAGCTTGTTTCATAAGTTTTTTCCGAATGCACATTAAAAAGTAGGGGCGATGATATACATCCCTGCCTTACTACCTTTGTATTTTAACTTCGTGGGAATTCTTCTAAGGATTTTCATGAATTGATCGTTGCGAATCTTATTAAAAGCTTTGTTAAAACAGCAAACAATAAGGTTTTGCATAACGTCCAACAATTTTTGGGTAAGTTTTTAGCAAATAAAGCTTCTCTAGTATTAACATAATCACGAAAGCCACATTCCGTGTCACTAGGAACTACTTCTAATTTCGGATATTTTTCTTTTGAAGATATCTTTTCTATTGCAGCCTTACTGCAGCCAATTGGCTTACATATCTTCCAATAACTGTTATATAAGTCCTCGAGACTTTGACAGATCTGCTATATATAAGCTTTTTTATTTAGCTCTAGTATATTATGCAAGGTCCATGACCTCTTGTAAATTTCTCATAACAGTAAGTTGTGTCAAAGCCGAAGGTTTGTAATGACACTGATTGGGGCCATTGAAGCCTATTTGGGGTAATGACAAAGTCTGTGAACGGGGTCAGACCAGTTGATCCGTGGGTGCTTATTTGGTTATACCTTATTCACACCTGTCCTATATATCTATAGGATGTTCCTATTAGATATTGGCACACACTGTGTTGGGAACGAGAACTTCTCCGTACAGTCTCAGACTTTGTGTGACATGTTAAAATTAAGAAATGCTAAGTTTATGATAAGGAGAACTTTGTTAGGATATTGTAAAAGTAGTAACCAAATAAATCCTTACAAAAAAAAACATCTAAACAAAATCGTAATTCATTTTTGTGTTAAAATATGGAATATGGATTAAAAATATATTTTATCTTCTACATCCAGATTGTACAATATTTATTCGAAATTTATGAAATTCCTTGAGTTCTTTTCCTATATTATAAAAGAATATTATAAATAAATACCCGCAAGCAACCAAATTCCCAGAAGGAGCATAAGCACACGCCATCACCCATGTTGTTGGCATTGTCACTGCATGCTCCTTGTTAGTTGTGAAAGCATCCCAGATTATCATCTTACCGTCCTAGTAAAAATATTAAAATATGTAAACAAATAATTAAAAAAATATTTTAAAAATAAAAATATGATATGTATAGCATTTAGTAAACAATAATACATTTTGAAGATTATTTGTAAATGTTGTCACTTATATTGTTCGTATTGTAGTGTAATTTTGTCATGGATAGGTATTAGGAAGTGTGATATTTGAAGTTATAATGTATTGTTTTTTACTGAATTACCGACAAGGCTCGTAAATCAATAAATAAATAAAATGTATTTTTAAATAATATGATAGGTATGTTAATTGTAGCACATAAATCGGGCTGAATGCCGAAAATCGATAATCTTTTTAGTGCTTAACAGTATGCTTTGTGCTAAGCCCAATGTTGTATAAAGTGGATGGTGGTGAATATAGTACACTCCTGATGGTAATGCAGCAGTGACAGGAGGTTACTATGTGCGCTGCTGTACCATCTTTGGATAATATCTGCCATATTTGCAGAAAAAACTTCAGGGATGCGGCAGTGACAGGAGGCTGCATAATCTTTGATAATGTCTGCCATAGTTGCAGAAAAAACTTCAGGATCAATAAAATCCCAGTCTCTCTTGGCTTTGTAAGTGTTGAATTTCAGATTTACAGCATGGATTTTGCATGAAAAGATCATCTGCTATGTGCTGAGTTCGTGTTGATGACAAAACTCTCTTGGGAAAACTAGTATCTTTGGGTTTTCATGTTAAATGGATTCAGAACTTATCGGTTGACCGAACTCAATGGGTGAAGATAGGTAGCTAGGTAAATATCTGGCATTATCAACTGCTAACCAGACCGGACCCCGGAATTCCGCCGGATCAGGACTTACGTATAAGGAAGTATTCCAACTATTAAGTTAGGGAAAAAAATTACAATAGGACTAGGAAAAAACCTTTTAAAGAAGCGGCATCTATTTCTTTAAGATCAGATATTTGGACCTGTTCAAATACGAATAACAGTTTTAATAGTGTGACAGGCTGCTTGTAGCATTTCGATTTACCTCGTATATGTTAAAACACCGAAAAATATTCTCAATCTTTTTGCGTCGCTGAGATTAATATTATAAAAATTTTTAGTCTTGTTTATAAAACACAGATTGGTATTTCTTTTGATATTGATTCCGCCTAATATTGCGGGTCAAATAAATATAAACATTTCCACTTAGGTTGGTGAGAAAATGTGTGCTGACAAGAGACCGATTTTGAGAGGATGAGGTCACTCTACGATGACCCGCCGCCAAAGCAGTTGGTTTTATTGTTTGAGTCCAGATTTTTTTTAAATTCGTTATTCGTTTTGGTTATCGGAATTTCAAGTGTAGTATAGTAGCAGGAGAAGCAGTTTCTATTCGGCAGAGAGATAAGCTATAAGCTCTCGGCGTGTAGTTCTTCAAAGCCGGCAATTTTTTTGAGTTGAGAGGTGCATTTGAGCTCAAGGTGCTATTTGGCAGTCTTTGTTGAGTTAGTTAATCACCGATTTGTTGTGCTGTGTCCTATATGAGGATTTTGTAAAGCAGCGTTTCAAACATTTTGAGAGGTCCACATGGTTTTAAGCAGGAATTGAGCGGCCGAGTTTTGAAGAGTGCATTTTGTTGTCATCCAGGATAATCCGAAGCACGATTCAGTATTTGACCTACCCCAGATTTGTCCATTTTGTGTTTCCATGGGTCACCGCAGATCATTTGCAGTTTGTATGGGACAGTGTTTTTGATTTGTATCCAATCACAAGTACTTTCTTAAAGGAAATACACTAGCCAGTGATACAAGATACTTTTTGTTAAAACTTTTCAAAGTAAAATAAACATTTTTTCATTAATAAAAAGATTTGCTTTCATGACAAACTAAAAAAATTGCTACAAATAGCGCAACTGTGAGGTTTGTTGATAAATTTTGTTAATATTATTTGTAATAACTGTTAATGTGAAATAATAATAAATATGTAATGTTTCTCTTTAAACCAGGAGTTTAAAATTATTTCCTTTAAAACGATTTTCACATTTTAAATTTTTTTAGGAAAGAAAAGCTTTTCTTTCTATCCAGCAAGAGGATTATTTTAAAAATCGTTTAACAGCAATAGTTTAGAAGCCTTGTTGTGTTTGTTGCCCAGGAAATCTCTGTAAGTATTTTTTTATTTCTTTCTTTGCAGCTACCCCTTACAGTCCTTCCTTTATTTACTTATTCACGACCCCAGCTCTCATCACAAAACAAAAGTAGCCCTTCGTGATGTACCAATAAAAGGTGAAAAGGTTATCATCCAGTACATCCCAATTTATAATCTTGGGAAACACCGTTGCTTGCTATGGTAATATCTATATGATTTCCGATGTACCTTTCACAAAAGTTGGTTCAACACTACGAGGTCCGCCGCAGAGATCCATTCGTTATAAAGTTCGCCCCTACCGTTTACAAAATCTTTTTGTAATCTCTATCCTTTTTGGAGACTATCATACCATAAGTGGGACGCTCTTTTCTTTGTGTCGTCGTGTAGACTAGTACCTCCATTTCCGTCTCCTGGAAAAAGGAATCACACATCTTCCTGAAGTCTCTTATGGTAAGCCGACACAAGCTGACGTGATGTAAAGCCACTTTACCTCCCAGACCCCTCTCTTCTTTTACCATCAGAAGGTTTTCCCAAAGATTTTTCCGGTCCCCTGTTAGTTTGATTATCCCCTGTTAGTTAGATCTTTCTAATCTGAGTCTCTTTATTTATTATCGTTGTTGATTGCTCTAGCACCTCGTATCTAGACCTAACAGTTCCTGGTATCTGTCCTTGTACAATCTTTGGATACTGTTCTGCATGGACACGTCCCTTGGCTCAACGAAGACCCTTTCATAGTCTTGTTGTGTGTTTCAATCAGGTTTCCGATAACTACCTTTGTTCTAGTGAAAACTTTTTCCTCCCACTGGTGGCCCACTAAGGCCTCCCAGTCTACAAAGGTCTTGATTTTTTCTATATTTGTGATGTTTGCTTTTGGGCCTCCATGCCACGGATCAGTCTGGGTGTCTGCATCCACCATCATCTTTTCAGCTTGCTCATATCTGTTTCTTTAGCCAGTCTATTAGTAGGTCTTTCTTAAATGGTTGAGAGGTTTTTTCCAGTTTTGCCACTACCACTTTTATGCCTTTGTGTATATTGGGGATATCCATCAACAATCTGGTAAGATTTTGTACTATTTTTTGGTATATCTCAAATTCTTCCATAATAGAAAAGTATTCACAAGACTCTTTTTTTATATAAAAAATTTAAAAATTTAGAAATTTAAAAATTTCTTTACAAAAGGTATAATAACAAAAAAAACCTATTGAGCTACATCACAGAATGTTTTTGGAATAACTATTTCATCATCAGTGCTATCTGGATATACATGTTTAGAGCCACTAAATACATGGGTAAAACCCCATTAAATGTTATATTATTTACTTTGAGTTAGATTTACTTAGATTTTTTTTATTTAGTGGCTCTAAACATGTACCTCCAGATAACACTGATGATGGAATAGTTATTCTGAAAATGTTCTGTTATGTAGCCTGATAGGGTTTTTTATTATTATAACTTTAGGATGGGCAGTCCTCAGCCCGTCCCGCCGCACTCAGCTTAGCAAGAATTAGCGGTCACGACAGGGTACGAGCGTGACTACTTCTCTGTTTAGTCGCCTTCTATGACAAGCAGGAGAAACTGTGGGGATATTCTTCTTGAGTGACCGGTGCCATACACAGGCGAGATTTCAGAAATGTGGGAAAAACGCAATGATATTTTATGTTGTGATAAGTTTACAGAAGTCATACCGGACTTGCAATAGCTGACAAAATTGCAACCTTGACAAACAGATGAGCCATTGGTAAACAAAAAAATAATTTATTGTTACGGAACAGTGGAGCTAATATGGTAAAAGTCTATAAAGATACAGAAATAAATAGTTACAGGCGTTTTTTACATAAACTCCAATTAATAATAAATTCCATTATAAATTCTCAAAGAACCGTATCAGATGTGATTAGGACTGTCTGCCGAATTGCCACTCATTTCAATCATTCATCTTTAACATACAGAAAATTAAGAGAAATACAACATGAGTTAAATATGGACCAGAAAAAAATTATTTAAGATGTACAAACATGGTGAAACTCCACTTTCTAGAATGTTGAAAAGGTTCCTTCATTTGAGACATTGAGTAACTATTTATCTTACTGAAAATAGAGGAATAAATAATTTAAGCAGTAATCAATGTTACAATCCTGTTACAATCTGTCCTTGAATTACTTAGATCTTTTGAAGAGATAATGAAACTGATGGGCAGCACAGACTCAGTTATTTCAGAAGTGATCCCAACAATTGCTGGACCAAGGCACTATCTTTTTCCGATCCCATCCGAATCAAGATTTTCAGATGAGGAGTCACAAGGATTGCTTTAGCATATCTACTATTTTAGATCCCAGATAAAAATAAAACATTTTTTTTTTAAGTAAGGCTATAGTTGAAGGTATTAACAAGAAAGATGAGTATGGTTTTGAAAAACAAGTAGAAGATAGGGATAGCATGGTTATTATTAGCAAAGGTGGGGATAAAGTACCTTTAACCAATAGACAAAAAAAGAGTGAGGATAAATGAAAACAAAAAAGATTCTTCAACAAATTCATTATTCACACTGTGGAAGTGCTACAATGACTTTTTATCACCTTTAACTTCTACATCCCCTATGAGTCGATTGAAAGCCAACATACTTACTCCACTGAACTTAAAGTTTACTTTAAAATGCCAATTGTTTATAAAAAGTAAGCACGTGTTGATATTCGCCGTCTCATTCGTCAAGAGGCTATAAAATATAATTTATTACTGTAAGCGAGACAGATTCTCATGTTACAGATCCCAACTTGTGATCATTTTAAATTCTAATTGTATTGTGTTGATTTTGAAGTTAATATATTGTGTTATATTTATGTTATAGTTATTGTTAAGTTATTTACTGGTCGTGTTATTTTTTAGAGTTTAGTTTAATTGTGATATAATGATTAAATTTCAAGAAATTCTTACACTAACAGTTTCAAAAGTAAATATTTTTAAAAATCATATGATACATAGGTCGTACATCAGTACGACCCTGTTTGGCTTACACATGGTTCTATTGACGATTGGGAATTTGTAGAATGAATAGGGTTTAATGTTTATTCAGAGAGAATATTTTCAGAAATTGGTAACATTTAAGTTGACAATATGAATACACAGAAAAGCTCCTATTTATTTACCATAATTTAAATAAAATAAATTATAAACATTAAGTATTAGATATAAAATTTTTCCAATTCCGACCAGATTATGATGCTAATCTAGCAAAAACAGTAGTTCCGGCTAATTGTAACTACCAATAATTGTGAATCAACTTTTTAGTTTATTTCCTAATATTGATTATTCAGTATGAAGTTTATAGCACTAGTAAAACAGTCTATCAACAAAGGAATAATTACAGAACTAAAAATAAATGAAGAAAAAAGCAAGTACATACATACAGAGAAACAAATCTGCAACACAGACTCGGTATGTATGTATCAATGCAGACAAACAAAAAATTTGACTGTTGACTGAAATTCAGAAGAATGGAGAAGGTGTCATGATGTTAATACCAATGTCATTTTGAAAAATGAGCACCACGCAATAAAGTGAAATCCAACAAATACAAAATCTAAACTAAATGGAAATGTAAGAAACATTACTCTATATTTTATCCCAACCAGTGGTTCACCAGGTAAAATCAATCAATGTTGAGAACAAATTATATAAATCTAATTATAATATTCAACTACAAACTACCATCTATCTTTTGCCATTGATAATGTTTCCGCTACTGTGAATTTCATTATTATCAGCATTGCCAAGAAAAGAAAAAATAATTGTGGAATTAGAAGTAATAATTATTACAGTCAGAAATTAATAAAAGGGTCAAATATATTTTAATTATTTATTATAAATTTTTTAGTTGGATAGATGTTAAATCAACAACAATGCTCAATTGACAATATCACAATGGTGAATCATAATGCAGACCTGCATTGGAATTTAACATAGTTCTGTTAATATATACGCTGTTGGAATAAAATATGGAAAAGTTTCTTATTATTATTTGATATTCATAGCTGGTAAGAATTAAATACTGTTAAAACAATAACCTGTGAAGAAGACACTATATGCCTCTTATCTGGAGACCAGTCTGAACACAAAACTTTTGCTTGATGTCCTTTTAATGTTCGTCTGGGTTTAATATTCATATAATTAATAATATCTAATCGTTCCGCAATTTGGGATACTGTAAGATAAAGAGAAATTGAATTGAAATAATAATGTATTAAAAACATTTTAACTTACATGTAACATCGTTTAATTTTTGTCGTTCATCTTCTAATTTCTTTTTAAGGATCTCAGTTTCTTTAGTTAATGATTCAATTGTTTCCACATTGGCATCTTTTTGTTCATTTTCCATTTTTTTAATATTTCAAAACTTGGAAGAGATATTCAAAAATCAATATTTACCTTTGATGACAGTATTTGACATTGACAATCACTAAGTACAAGCAAGTACAAGTACGTCTAAAATCAAGGATACAATCATTGATAGCGTCATAAAGTTTGAAATTTCATTAGCGGATTTTCCGTTTTCGAGTTATGAAAAACTTAAAAAGTAAGTTTTCGGTGCAGCGCTAAAATTATATATCAATTTTCTGTGTATCAAAATCTGTAAATCGAATAAATAACCATATCATTTAATTTCTCCCTGTTTGGGGATTATGAATAAATTATTTTTAATTAGAAATAATGAAAATTGAAAATTTTCCGAAAAAAAGGATTTTACTTATGGGTTTAAACTGACCCTTATGAAATATATGAGAACTCTTATGAGAAAAAGTATTTTCTACCTACCTCTATCCAAAGTATACATTTCCTGCCCTCGTTGTAAGAAGCAAAGTCGTACTTTTTCTCCCTAGAGAGACAAAGTACTTTCACTCCCGAGAGAGTAAAAGTAAGTGAAAAAAAGGATTTTACTTATGGGTTTAAACTGACAATTATGAAATATATGAGAACTCTTATGAGAAAAAGTATTTTCTACCTACCTACCTCTAGAGGGACAAAGTACTTTCACTCCCTAGGGAGTAAAAGTAAGTGACTTCGTGTGGCACAGAATAATAAACAATCAGAATGCCCACTCTGCTTGTCAAGATAAGTACGCGCATCTCGTTCGCGCAGACGGAATCAGCCATGTTTTAAACGGAACCAGTACTGCTCAGTGAAATTTTATCTGGTGTGCATAGAAAAATTAACCAGGTTTAATTTATTTACGGTAACGATAGACATACTATGCACTATTTTATTTGTACTTTTAGTTGAAGAATAGATTAAATTATTTCAAATTTACCAAATTATTAATCTTTAAAAATTTAAATTACAGTGTACACCATAGATATAATAAATAACTACTGCACTGGTGTACACGACCAATGTGTGTCTGACACATCGAGCAAAAAGACAAAAGAGGGAATCTAATCGTTATGAAAAGGCGACCAAAAAAGTGGCCTCTGATGGCGGACATATCCGGAAATGCGAATGCGCCAAATTTAAATTTTCCGACACTTATTAACAGTAGCTATAAAATAGTTTTCAGAATGTGTCTTAGACGAGAAAATTTTAATTAAATATTAACGATAACAGTCTAAAATGTGAAACAATTGTTAAAAAACTTCAATATAAATAAGATTTCATGTGACAGTTGGGACAAATAATAACATAACCCAACTAAATTTGATTTCTTAAACAAGGAAAGACTCTCTTTCCTTGTTTAATTTGGCCTCTCAAGATGGCACTTCCTGTCTAACAATATTTTTGCCCCCACTACCTTTACATTCCCTCTTTTGTCTTTTTGCTCGATGGTCTGACATCGGTATCCATGGTACAATGAATTCATTGTACCATGATCGGTATCTGATAATCTGATCTACTGTTACTGTCATGTCAAAGTCAAACTTCATTCATATTATTTGTTAAAATCAGTTATCATTAATATTAATTGTTGTTGGCTTTTTATAAATTGTAAGTGTTAAGGCAGCCAGAAGAATTAAATAATGATAGAAGCAGTTAAAAAATTTATTAACTATTGGTACTTCAGATACCTTTTAGTTACCGAACTTTATATGGTTGAAAAATGGGAAAGAACCATGTTTCGTATCCTTTTAAAAATAATTTATATTAAAGTAAGTTCTTATCAGTACCAAGAGAATATAAAAGTTTGCTGCTTGTTAATGTAAAGGCCCGTCCTCACTTAATAACATGTTACCGAAACTTGTTGGCAACATGTTTTTAATAATATGTTGATAACTTTTGTGTTGAACGTCCTCATTGGGATATTGGGATTGCAATTATGAAATTGCAAGCAGTAACATTTTAATAGCCCAGTCCATTTGAACATGTCCGACAAAAATGATGTACTTCTCGCGGTTGCCGCTTGTGTAGTTTTAGCGTGCAAAGTTTTGAATTATTTCAATTTTTGAGAAAAGAAATTATAAAACAACCATAAACATATAATTACATTAAATTTTGTAAGTTCTTATCTTAATTTGAACCTTCAAGAGTGGGACGCTGCCTGTTCTTAACTTTTTAAAAACATCAAACTTTTAAATACAGATAACGTCACATGTAAATGTCATTAATTCCGACTCCTGAATGAGATTTATTTTCTTAACTTCTTTCTAAATTTATCGTATTACTCCTTTAATATTTTTCTCCTGTACCTTAATCTACTACTACTGTATCACTCTTAATTTTCCGATTTTATAACCTTTGTCAAGGCAATCCCACAACACTCTCTTGTCCTTAAATAAATCAATTCAATGCATAGTCTCTTCTTTTGAGCACTCCATTTTTCCACAAAACTCAAAAAATATCAAAGCAAATCACACAAAATATGTCCTGCATTCACTTGCTTCTGGCCTAAATTGCAACTGAAGAATAGATTCAAAAACATTATGCAGTATCAACATGTGGCACCAACATGTTGACAACATTCTTTTATCTTTACCACTTACTGACAGCTAACAAATAACTTGTTGAAATAACATGTAATATGTTAATTTTTAGTAGAATTTCGGTAACATGTTGAATAACATTGTTGATAACATGTTATGTTACTAAGTGAGGACGCACCTTAATGATAATGAATAGACCAACTTTTGAAGTTAAATACAAAATTTGTTGGTGAATTTCTATCTAGTTAAAGATTAAATCAAAACTAATGTACTGAGTCTGAAAGCATATTTTATTTTTTCCTGAAATGAGTATCTAATGTGTTGGCATCATTTTTATGATTTGGTGAAATCATAAAAAGGATGTCAAAACATTAGAACTTCGTTTGACCAACACCAGGTCTCTTTATTTTCAAGCTTTTTTTCTAAGGTTGGTCCAAGTATTTCAAATGCAGTACCTCTAATAATAATAGCCATATTTGTTTCTCCAATGTTTTGGTTTCATTTCATAACTTAGTTCAATGTCCACCATAAGCAACTTAATGAAATAGTTACTTTTTTAATTTACTGGTATTATTTTTGTCACAATGAATTTTATAAGATGGTTAAAAGTGATCCTCACACCAAATGTTTGTATTATTAGTGTGGTTATCCTTAAACTTTGTCATTGCTCTTATTATGATTAAATGCTAGTAGTTAGTAGTTATGACCTATGCATTTTGTTTTTAATTTCTGCTTTTGTGCTTTTTGTGGGTTTTTTACTTTCTTACAATTATTTGAAAACTATTGTTCTGATGCTATTTTACTGTGTTATTTTAATGTTATTTACTTTCTATAATAGGAGTTAACCACAATTTTGGTTTATAGTGGGTTTATTTTGATAATTTCAGTTCCACTTAATAAATTATTCTCAAAGTTTATATTGTTTAAGCCCCAACGTATCCCTAATAATCCCTCATTATTCTGTTACAATAATTATTAAGAAAACACAAAAATATATTCTCTTATTGTTGATATATTTTAATTCAAATAAAACTAGTTTTTGTCTCGTCCGCTTTCTGTTGACTCCCGCTAAAACAGATTGTTTATTTTAATATTCAAAACACTTTGAGATTAAAGTACCGCAATTCTCCCCTCCTCAATATAAAAAACTCATTTTTACGACCACAACTGCCAACCGCCTCGCTAATTCGTTACAAAAGAGAAGCTTTTTATATACCTAGAGCTGGGTCAACAATATCTATTCGGTTTTCGTTTAGTTTTATTGTTTTTATGCAGTTTCTGCGTAATGTATAAAAAAAGTGGTTTTTAGAACCCACTGTTTGGGACATGTAAAGTTCGTTAAAAACGTTAAAGTTCGTTATAATTGTTGAAAGAGTGGCGGTTGTTTTTCCCTATAAAAGGTTGAATCAAAGAGACATTCAGAGACTTCGTTCCCGGTGCTCCCACTGAACAGTAGTTACTCAAGACTTCTTTCTCGGCTTTTACTCTTATCAGACTTTGTATCCAGTCTTTGTACTGAACACTAGTTAAATACCAGACTCCTCTCTTAGACTTCGTACTCGATCCTCAAGTAGGATAGTTCTTACACACGCTTTATGTAAACCTTACCTTCATACACATAGCAGAAAATAAAATAGTTAGTGTTAGTTAAACACTAACTAGAATCTTTGTAACTATAGTGCAACATAAAATAAAGTGCCATTAAATATAACAAGCATTATTACTACCAGTTCAACTTGGAAAATTGTTTTGACAAAGGATTATTTACTCCTAGTCTAGATACTAAGCCAGTTCCAACGTCTGGCCCGCTTCTTGTGTTGTAGAAAGGAGACAATCCACAACAGTATTTTGATATGGATTTGTTATTGTGGAAATTGAAATCTCAAAATAAACATATCTATACCTCAGTTCCATAAGGAAGTAAGTCAAAATTTCATGAGTTTGTTAAAAATCAGATTTAAATGATCAAAAATTTTCTTCTTTTTCTTTACCATACTATTGTAATTATTATATATAATAGATTTATGCATTAAAAACACATATTTACTTACTAAACTAAAATTCTGTTTTGATTATTAATCTTAATTATTTTTATATTAACACACTTATATTTGCTGCTTTTACTACTGAGTATTATTTTGTGTTGTTGTTTTATGAATCTTGTAATATGGTAAGGTATTACCGATGTTTTGATTTCATTTTTTTAGATAGTAAGGAACTGACTAGTTGGATATGAATTTATTTAAATAAACTAGGTAAAATTTATTTAAACTTCATTCAAAATCCATATTATCGATGTGTGCACTTGTTGATGCAAGGTTATTGAAAAAAGCCCACTAGTTTTGCAGTAGTAGTAAATATCTTTGGACATGTGAATGTTTTTTTAGTTGGGAAATAATGGGAAGACCATACTCCTCCTAAACGGCTTTACTGATTTTTAGAAATTTTACATGTATATTCGGTGGGTATGATAATCGGTCGTAATCTCTTTTTCATACCCCTAAGTGGTAAGGGTGATCCATCCGAAACATTTTTTAAAATTTTTTGAACAAATTTTTTTTATTTTTTTATGACGTGGCATTCAAAAATACATAGAGCCCTTAATTTTCACTCTTCTATCAACAACCCCTACTTTTGAAAAGCCATATTAGTGTCACATAATTAGTTGCCATAATCCTCCGAAACGGCTTGACTGATTGTTATGAACTTTTATATTTATATTCGTAAGGTCTAAGAATCGGTTGTAATATATTTTTCATAAAGTAATTACTCTTTTAACGGGAATAAGCCACAATTGAAGGTTAAAGTAAGTTTATTGGCGTTTTTCAATTTCCACTTCGGAAATCGTTCTCAAAATACAAACATTAATAATTCCGCGTTGGTTTTGATAAAAACCATTATTTTGACGACGTTTCGGCAAGGTCGTACTTGCCATTGTCCAGTCAGGTAGTAGCGCTTCTCGCTGATGCTTGAAGTTAACTGACTCTTCTGGTCGATGCGTTTACTTTTTATAGCCGCAAGGCTTCTTGTGATTGGTCCTGTCCGTGTGTAGGTAGGAGTCCTACTAGTCGGTGTTGTGGTCTGATGTATTTTTGACTTTTTCTTTATTACCGTTTTCCATGTTGTTGGAATCCTTTGAGCATCATCTCTTTGGTTTAGGCTATTGGGATTTTTTTTCTATTTCTATTGATTCTCTGATTTCGCGTTTTCTTTTAATTTCAATATTAGCTAGCATCGTAATTTGGTTCAGGTGTATTGTATGTCCTGTGTTTGAGACATGTTGGGCAAGGGACGACGGTTTTTCTCTCCTTTCGATGGCATTTCTATGTTCTTCTCGTCTAACATTGATCCTTGGATTGGTCTGTCCGATGTACGATTTATCACAGTCCCCACATGGAATCTCGTATACTCCTTGAGTTTCTAACAATGTTTTTGTTTTGTCAGATGCTAAAATGGTTGAGATTTTTCTGTCGGTATTAAATATCGTTTCTATTTTGTGTTTTCTTAGCACTCTCTTAGATTTGAAGTTTTGCACAGTCATACAGGTGGAAGGTCCACATTTTTTAAGATACCCAACTGAAATTTAAATTTTAAACGCCGCCTACTGCGAATCTACAAACAGGGTAAATTTTCAATATTCTGCTTCGCGTTAAAGACATCGGAAAAAATTATAAGCAAAAGTTGTTCCAAATATTCCGAAACAAAGTTCGCAGTTTTTCATTATTTTTGTCAATACCTACACAAAATTGTATATATATTGATTGGAATCTATTCAACCCAAACGAAAGACAACCTACCATCGAAGAGGTTGCACAAGCCATTAAAATGCTTAAAAATAATAAAGCGCCAGGAACTAATCAAATTTGTAGTGAGCTCTACAAGAATGGTGGCGATGCCCTGCTACAAGCACTGCATAAACTTTTACTTCTTGTCTGGCAAAATGAGACCATGCCCTGTGAAAGGTCTCCAGGCGTGATAGGCCCGTTACATAAAAAAGGCGATCAGCTCCAGTGTGACAACTGACATTTACAGAAGTATAACCCTGTTTACTAACTGCTTACAAAATACTAGAAAAAATTCTTTATGAAAGTTTACACAGTTGTAAATCAACAATTTACCAGATTCATTCAATAAGACAGCTTTCGACATCCTCTTCGAGCCTCCAGTCACTAATCACTAATCAATGCACTGGGTCATTTATACCGTCGATGGTGACGTGGCTTAGGTGGAGGTTGGCGTGGGGGCCAGCGTGAGGATTGGAGCGGGACTTGGCGCGAACATTGCTGACAGTAGGATTTTGATTGACGGGTGAAGCGAACGGTATTTTCTTTATGAGAGGTCTCTAAGTGGCAAGTAACCGTATGCTGTCGTCTCTTTTATTTAGACAATTTGGAATGTTTAATAAGAAATAGAATGTTCATAGATTCTATTTTTTATTCTACGATATGTTTGGCCTATATAAGGATAAACGACGTGGTTTAACCCGGAAGACTGTTGAATTTAATATTAAATCCTATAATAGTATTAATCTTAGCTCTAGGTGTACTAACTGCGGAAACCTAGAACGGAACATATATATATATATATATATATATATATATATATATATATATATATATATATATATATATATATATAAAAGAACAGTTCTAATATGAGACTTGAGAGCATGTTCGTTACAATATATATATATATATATATATATATATATATATATATATATATATATATATATATATATATATATATATAAAAGAACAGTTCTAATATGAGACTTGAGAGCATGTTCGTTACAATATATATATATATATATATATATATATATATATATATATATATATATATATATATATATAAAAGAACAGTTCTAATATGAGACATGAGAGCATGTTCGTTACAATATATATATATATATATATATATATATATATATATATATATATATATATATATATATATATATAGTTTTATATATATATATATATATATATATATATATATTTATATAATATATATATAGTTTTATATATATATATATATATATATATATATTTATATAATATATATATAGTTTTACATATGGTTCAGACTTCAGAACTTGAATGAAATGAAAACATGAATTTTATGTTTTTTTTTGACAAATTGCGTATATGACTGAAAGTTGAGTGCTTGAGGTTATTTTAATTTATAGGTCTTCCTTCCTTAACTTCACTTAGATATTGTAATGCTGGCTATTTTGTCCGTCCTTTGTTTATTTAATGTTACAGTGATTCTAGGATTGGTTAAAATCATTACCAACACAGGACCTTACGGAGATTTATTAAAAGTAGAAGATAATTTAATACTAAAAGCAGTACCAAATGTATAACATATATTTTGATTATTTACATAATTTGACACCATGCTACATTAAAAATATTTAGGGGAATATTAAAAGTAAAGTTTTATTTGTATAGTTTTACCTTATTTACATTACTAGATATATATTTAAATTCTAATACAAAAACCTACGGTATAATAAACTTAACTAAAAATGAAATATTTTATTTTTAGGCAATAGTGCCCTATCACGTGTTAAAGGTACCTAAACATAGGTACATTTTTTCAAGGATTTGGTCAAAAAACAAATATTTTCACAGAAATTTACAATATATTAAAATTGTAAAACAATGTGTATAACAACATACATACAATGTATGTATTGTTGTGGAAAACAACAATTTGGTCCGACTCCGTAGACAACCACAGTAACTTTCTATTAAATTAAAAACAACTACGTTATAACTAACGCTATCATTTGCCAGATGGCACCAGTTTTTCTTTCATTATTGTCAATAAAATTATTCGCAGTTTTTCTATTACAAAAAATTCATTTCTTTGCTATCTGTGAACGAGTAGTCATCTTTGTAAAACACATGTAATTAATCCGGTGTAATTAACGTAAAATCTGTGTTTAATTAGCAGTGGATATTTAAATTCAATGCTTCCAACTTTTATTCATCCATGTAACCTGTGTGTGATCGCCATTATCCTGGAAATTGTGTAGTTAGTCAAATCGAAATCGAGTGCAGTGTGATCACATAATTAATAATCCACGTTAATTTTCATCGTTGCAGCAGAAAAGCTGGTAAAAAATATAAATACCACGCAAATCTTACGTTATACGGAAAACCAATAACATAGATCCTCATATTCAATTTTTTGCAATGCATTTTGACAACAAACTAACATGGCGAGAACATATAAAGCAATTACAATTAATTTGCTATAAGAGAATAAATATTTTAAAATCATTGTCAAACAGGAAATGGGGTTCCGACCAAAATACAATATTATTAGTATTTACCGTTTTTAAATAAAATGAGCGGTTCTTAATTTCTATAAATTAAGATTATATTTATTTATAAGTTTACAGCACGAAAATATTTTATCAACTAAACTTAGCTAATATCGGAGCTACTTATATATAAAAGTTATTATGTACTAGAATATTCTGGGTGAGTCCACTTCTAATTCGTTTGTTTGACGAGTCAATCTCTCCCGCGCTCAATACATCTCTGGAAGCTTCTTGTCATCTCGAGGTTCAACCGTTATATGGGCTACGTCGAATGCATGCTAACAGTATAAAAATCGTTAATCAGATCTAACCTTTATTATGGATGCATCGATTATTCCTCTGCCACAAAGTCTATTTCAAAATCTTTAGATACAATTTATAATAATGGTCTAAGAATCGTACTGCGAGCATTTAGTACATACACCTATTGAGAGCATATACGCTGAACTTGGTGAGCTATCCCTTTACTCCTTTACTACAGGCGAATGCAACACATTCATCCTCGGTATACTGTAATTCAGAAAAACCTATTTACAGTAACACCTTCATAGATAAATATAGACTACTCTTTAATTCTAATGATAAACTAAGAAAACCATACTATGAAAGAATTAGAACATGTTCTAAGAAATTAAACTTTGATTTTTCCGATATATTCGATCCAATCATCGCCGATCCTCATATCCCTTGGTCAATCAATATTCCACAATGTAATGTATATTTAAGCAAATACAAGTCGGAAATGCATCCCTCTGTAATAAAAACTATTTTGTCAAATATACTCCTCTGTCAAATATACTACTCAATCTTATAAAAAAAAACTATTTTGTCAAATATACTACTCAATCTTATAAAAATTTCTCTAAAATATTAGCATATTCTTTAAAATCTAGCAATGAAGTTGTCAATTTCAACTATCTACTCACTGTAGTATATACACAGCCGAATTATTTGTTCGTTATCGAGCAATTAAATTTATTAATGATACCAATTAAAGCGGCGATTCTTTCTGATTCTCTGAGTTCGAGTACTTCAATTCAACGAGTAGATCATAAACATCCAATTAAACAAATGATCAAATCAGAACTTTACGTCTACAGCCAGGTTAGCACCCTACTGATAGACTTTAAAACCATACAGCTCATAGAAACAGGATTATGCCTCGGAACAGGAATGATTTCATTAAAACGACTAACGCGAGAAAGAGGAAATTACAAAAGAGTTTATAGAATATATATATATATATATATATATATATATATATATATATATATATATATATATTTATATATATATATATATATATATATATATATATATATATATATATATATATATATATATATTGTTATGTTTCTTCTTTCCCAACCAAAAAAAAAAAATAAAAAAAAATCCATCGAAATAAAATTTTAAGATATCAATATAAACAAATTGTATATAGAAATTTAAGATAAGATTTAGTGTAGATAAGAATAGAAATTTGTTTGGCAAACGACCTTTTTCCGTTTCAAACAAAATTATCAAAAAACCTTTGTTAGAATTAGAAGACATTTTATCTGTAAGTTAATCTTTTCATTGTTTGTATAATCGAGTATTAAATGACCATATTCTAATCTTTTGAAATATGTATAAATTATGTATTGACAAAACCAATTTTAAAGTAAGCTATTTAGTTTTTCTCTGAAACCGAAATTAGGCTTTTCCAAAATCATGGTAAACACAATTTGAGCTTTTGATTGGACGGTCGTTTTTAAATGAGAATTTGTGAGCCGATCATAAAAACGGGAGACGTCAGTTATAATTTGGTCATCGAAGGAAACAGTCGTTTGTCTCAAGATAGAGTGTGGTTCGTGAGTTTGGATACCGGCATTGTGAAAAGAAATGAATAGTTTTGCAGAAGGAGATAACAAGTAGATTAAAAGAGGTTATTGTATCTACCGTGGGCATTTTGTGAAGTATATGTTTATGTATTTTTACTGCATCAAGTTGACAAAAGGAGGTCCTTGTGTCATAAATAAGTAGCTGAGTTTGGAGAAGTGAATCAGGTGTTTTGTGCAGTGTGCAGGAGGTTTGCAGAGCCGTTAGGAAGGAGCCGAGGTGCCAAAGAGGAGAGATCACATCGTTGAGGAGACTGGACTTTTCTGGGTATGTTCCAACATACAACTCAATAAGAAAATAAGCTGTAAGTGTTTTGTACAATTGAATTTTATATCTGTGAAGGATCGGCTTGACATCATGGTCATTAGCATTCAAATTTAAGAACTGAGGTTTTGTTAGGCTAATCAAAAGTTTAAAGTTTTGTTGTTTCTAGTTTCAAGTAAAGAAAAATTTAAGTAAAATTGGTTTTCACTTAATATAAATGTATGTAGATTTAAAATCTTATTATTATAAAAATTTGATTTATTTTCTTGTATGCTGATTGATAAGATAACGACAGAATTTGATAATTGTTTTATTCGTTCATAAAAAATAAAGAAACGTAAATTTTTGTGATATAATATATTTTTTATTCTTATCCTTCTTTTCTATCCCGATAAAAGACAACTAGAAAATCTTTGAATCCATCGAACACAGGTAATATAAGGAGTTTATTTTACTTTTGATAACAAATAAGTTATATTTTTTTATTGGCTCAATAAACTAAGATTAAAGTCAAAATAAACAATCATAACAATATATATATATAAATATATAAATATATATATATTATTGTGATATTTTATAGTCTTGGTGCGCCAAGCAATAATTAGCTAATTAATTTTTTTTGATTAATTAAAATTATTTAAGTATTTAGTAAAACATATATATTTAGTAAAACATATCTAAAAGCAATACTGAACATCTATAAATGTCCTCAAAGCACTGTAAAAACAGGAAATACTTTCTCAAGGGTATTTACAGTAACGAAAGGCTTGAGACAAGGATGTTGTCTTTCCCCCACCCTATTCAAAATATATATCCAAGAAGCACTGCACCAGTGGAGACAAAAATGTGCGGGAATGGGGTTGAAGCTTAACAACCATTATCTGACAACGCTGTTCTTTGCAGATGATCAAGTACTAATTGCAAGCTGTGAAGAAGATGCAGATTATATGCTTAGAAAGCTCAAAGATGAATACGAAAAATGGGGGATGAGTATGAATATGTCTAAAACAGAATATATGCGAATAGGCAATGAAGACGAAGACCCGGATTTGGAAATTAGACAAATGAAAAGGTGCTACGAATACAAATATTTGGGAAGTATTATCTGCAGTAAAGGAACAACGGAACGAGATATAGACTATAGAGTGCAACAAGGCAGGAAGAGTGTTCAAATTCTGAATTCGATACTTTGGTCCAACAAAGCTACTATGAGAACTAAAATGACTATCTACAAAGTAATTGTAGAGCCCATTCTTACATATGGAGCAGAATGTTGGCAAATGACAGTAAAAGGAAAGAAAAAAGTTGACACGGTTGAAATGGACTACCTAAGAAGAGCTTGCCGTATATCAAGAGTAGAACGTATACCTAATTCTGAAATTAGAAGAAAAACAGATAGAGTACATACAACTTCTGAAAGAATAGAAACTAGACAGTTAATATGGTATGGACACGTACAGAGGATGGACGACAACAGATGGCCAAAAAGAGCTATGGAATACAATCCAAGTAATAGAAGGAAACGAGGAAGACCAGCCAAGTCTTGGATACAAGGTGTTATGGAAACCATGAAAGATAGAGCCATTGATGAAGACACCTGGAGAGATAGAAAAAGATGGCGATCGAAATGCGGGAAGCGGCAGAAGCTGTAGGATCCCCGCTTATATATATATATAAAATTATTTAAATGATATGATTATGACTTTATCACAATTTTTAATTCTTTTATCTCAGGGTTAAATTCGTGCTTCAATATCTATGCTATTACATGTGAAAGGTAAGGTCCAGAGAATACCGGAATAATAAAAAACACATATGATCTAACACTATATATTGAAATAAAAATAATGAAATAATTCACACTCAAAAGTTTTCAATAAACAAATCTCATATAATGATTCTCAAAAATTTTGTTCTACGTACGTGAACAATCAAAATTAATGGTACAAACAATATTAATTGAAATCTCAAAATTCCGAACTATTCTAACTCTCCTAATCAAAATATTTATATCCTTTCTAAATTAAGTGTAAAAATTGTGTCATCAATAAAAGAAAAAACTGCAGAAAACAAAATATCTCTCTCTGATGATGAGTGGTCCAAATCCTTGTTCCTTGTAGACTATATTATCTCCTCTCAACCGCTCCCTATGTAATCAGCAATCTTACACAGATTGTTGCAAGTATATCGTCCTTAATGATCTCCTTCAAAAGCACAAATCATTCAAATTATGATAGCCTTTCTCCTCTCGATAAACTGAATCTCTCGTTGGCCCGAGTGAAAAATGACTCTTGGAATATCTTCTCTTTACGATAAACTGAATCTCTCGTTGGCCTGAACAGTGACTCTTGGAATATAAGTAGAGAAATATGACTTACAATATTTTGCTGCTTCAGCATTCTGTCAGATACACTAACTCCACAAAAACTCACTAACATTCAACACTACTGCTTGCTACATTTCAGGAACCGCCAGAGAACAATCACTGTTCCTCTTACAGATTTGGAAAACCAACTGATTCTATCTTTTCTCTCTCCTCAATCTCGCTAAACTTTTTCCTACATACTTATCCAACCTTTTTCAATCTCCGCCAATCAAAACTCGTCACAATTCCCCCATTTTTTCATTTCGATAACAAACAAATTTTTACCTATAATTATAAAATTTCCTAAAACTTATTTACAAATAATATTTTCTATAATTCTTAAAACTAACAAAAACCACTTTCTAAAATCTCTTCTATTTGTCTCTAATCACTGCATTAATGTATTTTGGAAAACCCCGTTCAATTGTCTTTTTGTTTTCACTTAAAATTATGCGGGTCACTCAAGTATAACAAAGAAATAATTTATGCAAAGCTTATATTTTGTTTAGTACAGGTAATTCAAGAAATTAATAACTCTCCTTCTTCGAAATGTTTGTTTAATATTATCCTACTTATCTGAATTATTTTAATGTTATTGAATTTTGAAATATTTTTAAACAAACCAATATTTTTCTCGATTTTACATATCATAACAAATCCCCGCCATTTGATCTGCCGAAAACTCTTTGTTAAATTTTAAAAATGACAAAAGTTTTCTAGGATCAAATTATTTCACTATGTTATTAAAATCTATTCATGATATTGATAGATGTCGTGAATGTTAAAAATACCCCGTATATTGCCTGTCTTTATACGGGATTGGATATATTTTCGTTTTAAATTTTTCCAAGTATTTTCCCTTAAAAGAAAGTTCATAATTTTTAACCACTTGATTTACTTTATTAACAAAATCTCCATGGTTTCCTAAAATCTTCTCTATTTCCTTCTCCATGTTTTTTCCACAATTTATTTTTCTTTCATCCACCTTTTGTTCACATGTGTTCACTGTCCATAATACTTCTTCACAAAATTCTGGATTCTCGTCCATCAGTGCCATTTTTTCTTCTGTTTTCTTTTTCTCCTCTAATTCCCTTTGGTATTCCGAGCACCATGTTTCTATTCCTTTCATTTCTCTGATGATACCTTCTTTTTCTTCCTGCTTCCATTCTGTTTTATCGTCGGTTGCCAACAATTCTTCTGTACCTTCTATTTCCTGTTTTTCTCTGGTCTCCATCTTATTTTCCTGCTTTCTTTTCGAACTCTTCTTCTTTTTCTTCCTTCTCTTTTTCTTTTTTGTTAGATCTTGTTCTTGTACTTTCGGTTTATTCTCTACAGTCATATCGATTTCTTTGCGTTTTTCCTGTGCATTGATCCTTCCAGAATTTGTTTTCCTATCTGTTTGCTTTTCTTCTCCTGTGTTGTCTGGTTCTGCTCTGATTTCCAGTTTATTTTCCGAAAAATTTATGGTGATATCTTTTTTCCTCAATTCATCAATTCCCGCTATCATATCATGATTTAAATCTTCAATCACCACACATTTCATAATATGGACTTTGTTTCCCACTCTTATCTGTACTCCCAAGCCTTCGTTTACTGTCGTCAAATTTTTATTGTTTGCACCCACTAAATCAACCCTAGGAATCTTATACACAAATCTGTCCAAATTTAATTCTTTTACTAGTTTTTTATTGATTAGCGATATCTCCGATCCAGAATCAATCACAATTTTAATCGCTTTATGTTTTATAAATGCATCTAAAAATATTAGATTAGAATTAGAAATTTGTCTGTCGTTTCCTATTGCTACATGATTCATCTCCCTTCTATTTTGTTGTTGGAAGCTCTGGTTATTTCTATCGTCCCTTTGTTCGTTAGTATTCCTATTCGGAGGATTTTGTGCATCTCTATTCCTGTTGTGATTTTCATATGTTCTCTGTTGTGTGTCATTCCTGTTATCGTAATTTTGTTGTCTATTGTAATTATTGTAATTTCTCGGCCTATATTCGTTTGTTGATCTGGGATGTCGGTTTCTCTGGTCATAATTTGATGAATACCTTCTTTCCGGTCCATTATATTGGTCATGTTGTCTTCTATTTCTCATTTCTTTTCTTTTCGCTTCTTTTAATTGAAGGAATTGGCACAAACTATCAATATCTTGATAGTTTCTCAAAATCACGTGATCTTCCAACGTTTCCTCAAAATGTCTGCTGATCATTTCTACCAGCTGTTCGGTAGAATATTTGTATTCTAGATATTTTGAATTGTTATATATCTGCAAAGCATATCTTTCTTCAGATATTCCCATTTTTTCGTGATATTTTCCATTCTGTAGCTCTTGGTTGATTTCTCTCTGTTTATTTTTCCCCCAGAAATAGTTGAGAAATTTATTTTCAAAATCTGTCCAATTTTCAAACTCATCTTCCTTGCTTTCATACCATAACGCTGCTCCTTCTTTCAAATGGTTTCTAATTGTTTCTTTGCAATCGTCAAAATATCTAATATGTTGTAATTTGGTTTTCAAATTTTTAACAAACGGTACTGGGTGTGTTTTCCGAATATCCCCGCCAAACTGTATTTTTATGTCACCCGGACTTTGGATGAGTACTTCTCTCCTGTCTCCCATCTCTCGTTGTTTTCTGATATCCTCAATTTGTTTTTCTATTTCTTTCTTGTCTTCTTGTAGCGCCATTACAAATTTTTCTTCCAACTGTTCTATTTCCTTTTTCTGGAAATTTCGTATCTCCTTCATTGTATCTTGGATATATTTAATCTCTGTCTCTTGTTTTGCATTCTTTAGGGTTATTTCTTCTATCTGTTGTATTAGTTCTTTCTTTATCCCCTCAACACATCCTTTAATTTCCTGTTCATAGTTTTCCAAACGCTGCTCTATATTCCTGTTATTTAGTTCTATTGCTTGCCTTGTTTCCCGTTGGTTTTCTTCCATTGTTTGTTTTGTTTCATCCATTTTTTGTGATGTTTCTTGTTGATTTCTATCCATTTTATCCATTTTTTGTGACTGGAGTTGCATTAGTTGTAATATTTTATCTATTCCTGATAATTCTTTTTTTTCCTCAACTATTGTAACATTTCCTTCATTATCCGATCCTTCTTCAACAATTGTTTCCTCTTCTCTGTTATCCTCCTTCCTTTCTTGCATTTTGCTTTGACTCCTTGTGGTCGACATGTTGTTTCTTTTCGTTACTGTTTTTGTCCCCGCCAAATGTGAAATTTTACAACACTCTATATGTTTCAGAACACGACAGTATTTCTCCCCAAATGTATTAAATTTTCACGACAAATATCAAATATGCAATCAGTAAAATTCAAATAATTCAAAATAAATATCAAATGTACGATTGGTAAAGAAAATAAAATCAAATAATTCAATAGCAGTAAATATCCACTAACTACGATCAATCAATAAATCAAATTTATATTCCCTGGAAAAATTGTCAAAATACTTTCAAATTCAAATTCCCTCAATGTTATATGTTTTTATCTCTGGATCACCTGTACTTATTCCAGATCTCTTTCCCTTCCTTCAAATGTAAAGCTGCGATATTTTCAAGCCCCACGTTTTGGAAGCCAGTTATTGTGATATTTTATAGTCTTGGTGCGCCAAGCAATAATTAGCTAATTAATTTTTTTTGATTAATTAAAATTATTTAAATGATATGATTATGACTTTATCACAATTTTTAATTCTTTTATCTCAGGGTTAAATTCGTGCTTCAATATCTATGCTATTACATGTGAAAGGTAAGGTCCAGAGAATACCGGAATAATAAAAAACACATGATCTAACACTATATATTGAAATAAAAATAATGAAATAATTCACACTCAAAAGTTTTCAATAAACAAATCTCATATAATGATTCTCAAAAATTTTGTTCTACGTACGTGAACAATCAAAATTAATGGTACAAACAATATTAATTGAAATCTCAAAATTCCGAACTATTCTAACTCTCCTAATCAAAATATTTATATCCTTTCTAAATTAAGTGTAAAAATTGTGTCATCAATAAAAGAAAAAACTGCAGAAAACAAAATATCTCTCTCTGATGATGAGTGGTCCAAATCCTTGTTCCTTGTAGACTATATTATCTCCTCTCAACCGCTCCCTATGTAATCAGCAATCTTACACAGATTGTTGCAAGTATATCGTCCTTAATGATCTCCTTCAAAAGCACAAATCATTCAAATTATGATAGCCTTTCTCCTCTCGATAAACTGAATCTCTCGTTGGCCCGAGTGAAAAATGACTCTTGGAATATCTTCTCTTTACGATAAACTGAATCTCTCGTTGGCCTGAACAGTGACTCTTGGAATATAAGTAGAGAAATATGACTTACAATATTTTGCTGCTTCAGCTTCTGTCAGATACACTAACTCCACAAAAACTCACTAACATTCAACACTACTGCTTGCTACATTTCAGGAACCGCCAGAGAACAATCACTGTTCCTCTTACAGATTTGGAAAACCAACTGATTCTATCTTTTCTCTCTCCTCAATCTCGCTAAACTTTTTCCTACATACTTATCCAACCTTTTTCAATCTCCGCCAATCAAAACTCATCACAATTCCCCCATTTTTTCATTTCGATAACAAACAAATTTTTACCTATAATTATAAAATTTCCTAAAACTTATTTACAAATAATATTTTCTATAATTCTTAAAACTAACAAAAACCACTTTCTAAAATCTCTTCTATTTGTCTCTAATCACTGCATTAATGTATTTTGGAAAACCCCGTTCAATTGTCTTTTTGTTTTCACTTAAAATTATGCGGGTCACTCAAGTATAACAAAGAAATAATTTATGCAAAGCTTATATTTTGTTTAGTACAGGTAATTCAAGAAATTAATAACTCTCCTTCTTCGAAATGTTTGTTGGATATTATCCTACTTATCTGAATTATTTTAATGTTATTGAATTTTGAAATATTTTTAAACAAACCAATATTTTTCTCGATTTTACATATCATAACAATATATATATATATATATATATATATATATATATATATATATATATATATATATATATATATTTCTTTGTAGTACCAATTGACTTCTGGACGAAAAGTATTCCCATTTGGCATCCGTGAATATTCACGGGCCACAATATACAGCGAATTCTGTTGCGGTACCAATTGGCATCAATCGCTGTTACGGTTTCTTTGGCATCGATTGGCTTTGGACCTTTAGCATCCATTGGTTTATGACTCAAGTCGACAATAATACCTAAAGGTTTCGGTGGAATTCTACCTGAGTCAATTCATCTGTTCAGTCATTGTAATATTTTGTTGTCGAAACGGATGTTTAAAAATTTAACTTGTTAGAGTATATTACTCTTTATCCATAAATTGTAGGCAGGTAGTTATTGCTTTTTTCGAGATTGAATATTTTTCTTTTAAAATTATGACAGCTTCAAATTTGATTTAATTAGCTAAATACTTTTATTTTACATTTTTTAAGCTCAGTAATTTAAAAATGTTTTATCGTCTTTTAACAACTTCTAGTCTGATTATTCCCTGAGTAAAAGAGCTCTGTTGTAATGAATTATTTGGTATTACTAAAGAAATTCTGGTATAGTAGGATTAAATGTTAAAATTAAATGTTACAATGATTGTAACTTCATGTCTTGGGCTGTTACGTCGCATTATGGGCTATATGGGCTGTATTTTGTCGTTCTTGTTCGTATTTCTCTTCGATTTGCATTTTCGATGACACTTTCCAATATTTTAGCAAATTCAAAGTCCATGAAAAATACTTAGAAAGCAAACAAAAGTACTTATAAGAGTATACGACCATTTGATAACACTCACTGTGAAAATTTTTGCAAGTGAAGATGTTTAAGACAACAGGCACATTATTGCCGAAAGCAAAGTGCACATAACTTTCTCCTTTATTTTTTGGTATCTGACTTCTTACAACTGTGTGTATTTTTCTTTCCTCTGCCCATACTTCTCGTACGTCACTGAATCTGGTTTGATGTGGTATTATATAATAATAGATGCACAATCAAAACGAACCAGATTCTTTTACATTAAAAAGAGATAAAATATTATGTCCATATAGGTACTATGAAAAGCAATAATTAAAAAAGAGTCGTATTTTAACACATATTTGTTTTTCTTTAACCGTTTGTTAATAAATAATATATCAAAATTTATTCGACATAATGTATGTTTTATTTTAAGGCTGTAACATAAAAATAAGAATTACCTGTTATGAAGGCACTACATAGATAATTATTATCTGTACCTAACAAAAACCAATTTTATCAAAATCAACCTAGTTTGAAATATATGGAGTCTCGATTATATCTCATGGTTGTGTTTGCCCTACGTAGAAAAAAATAAAATAAAATTACTGAAATCTCTTGGGAATTGAAGTACTCAAGAATTGAAAAGATGTTGAAATTACTGTAACTTTGAAGAAGTTGAAAATCAAATGTTTAAAGGTACACTTCTTTTAAACAAAATTCAGAATCAGTATTTTATCTCTTAACTTCATTAGAAGTGAATAATAAAGAAGTTATATACATACAAAAGGTTTTTGTAAGAAACACAGTTGCAAACATATAATTTACAAAATTTCTTGGTCTCTCTTTTTAAAATGGCGATACATAGCTTACAACGTAAACAAAGTTTTAGGAGTAGTGTCCACTTAATAGCTTCTAATGGTAATAGTGGGTTAGGGACAATTAAAACCTAGTTAATGTTTAAAATTTGCCAATGTTTTTACTTTATTTTAAGTCTTTATCAAGGCTATACATGGCACATACCTATAATGGTACATAAAATGATCCATTGTGATTTATATACAGTGAGGTCCTAAGGTAACGGATAAATTCAATATTTTTGTAACTAAAAATCTTTTGACGAAATCCTCATGTAGGTCGGTTTTTATTTTTTGTTGTGCATTTTTTTCAATAGAATCTTTTTATACAGGGCGTGTCGTGTAACAGTGGCCAATACCAACTTTCTTATTTTAGATACAACACCCTGTGTATTATTATATTTTTGAATTTCTTAGAATATTAGGTAAAATTTATATTTAATCTTCTATTCTTATCTTTAACCGTTTTTAAGTAATCGAGGTTGGAAAAGTGACATTTCGTGTATTTTTCCTCACAAAATCTAAACAGTTAGACCTAGAGTAAAATGGTTTTTACATTATTATCTTACTTTTTAATATGCTATCTAGTGGTATCAAACCCAGAGATGATAGGATTATATTCAAAATGACAAATTTTGAAATTTAGGGCCGACCACGACAATTTTCGTATTTTATTTTTATTTAATACCACTAGATAGCTTATTAAAAACTAAGATAGTAATATAAAAACTAATTAAAATGGACCAAATCCAATAGTTGGCTGTATACCCTGAATCAATATAAACACAAAAGCTTTTTGTAAATACAAAAAGCTTTTGTCTTCATATAAAAACCATTTTACTCTAGATCGAACTGTTTAGATTTTGTGAGCAATTGTCACTTTTCCAACCTCGATTACTCAAAAACAGTTAAAGATAGGAATAGAAGATTGAATATAAATTTTATCTAGAATATTCTTAGAAATCAAAAGATATAATAATATACAGGGTGTTGTATTTAAAATAAGAAAGTTGGTATTGGCCACTCTTACACGACACGCCCTGTATAAAAAGATTATATTGAAAAAATGCACAACAAAAAACAAAAATCGACCTGTACGAGGATTTCGTCAAAATATTTTTAGTTACAAAAATATTGAATTTATCCGTTACTTTAGGACTCACATGTCGTATGGAAATAGTCAACATTGACCACACCGGGTTTATTTAAAAAAAAATAGCCTCGATAAAAACGTAAAATAGGTAAAGTCTATACGTTAGCAATTGTACAAAACCCACTATTACCATTAGAAACATAGACTAGTTAGAAACTTTACTTTAAAACTAGAACAGCTAAGAAAAAATGAATGTTTGTCCAACCTCAAATTCTATCTACAACATTTCATTGGATTTACAAAATCCAAGAGAAAATATTAATATGACGACGTTTTAAAACGTTAATAAAATTAGGTTTAATTCAATAAGAAAGTAATGAAGGATACATTAAAACTATAGGATTGTAATAGAATATTTTATTGAAACTCGTAATCACTTGAATGAATTATTGTGATTTATATTTATTTTGTACAAATACTTTTATTGTGTCCCATTTCCTGTTTTTAAAAACATTTGGATACTTTTCTACCAAATTTAAAACTTCCATTTTTTTTGGCGGAATTTTCTTCTTAATATGAGGTGCAAAGAATTTTTGCGTAAGTTCTTTTTCCTCTTTTGTCCATGGAACTAAAATACGTTTACCTTTCTCCTGTATTCTATTTTGTGACGGGATGTTTACTTCATTTTGTTGAAGAATAGGTTGATTAGTATTTTCTTCGTCACTATCAGCTTCTTCTGCGTCTTCCAATATCTCGTTATCGACTTCAATCTCATTTAAATTTCGATTTTTATATTGGTCAATATTAGTGTTTTGAGCGAGCAATAATATTTTGGAAACTTTTGCGGTTTGGTAAATGTCTGACGGGAGACGATACCACTCATCATGAGTTTTTGAGGTACGCCCCATAAATTTTGCTAGTTGTTCTAGTTCACCCTTTTCCATTTTTAAAATTTGTATTATTGTTGCTAAGTGTTTTCTGAGGCGAGTTGACGTGAGGGTAGTGATTTTGTTTGCATCATTCAACACCTTAGAAGCATGCTTTCTGAGAACATGATATCCACTGATGCAGTTAATAGTATTCGGTATGCCAAATAGGTATTCGTTGTAAGAGGTAAAAAAATTATTCCTATATTTAATTAAAGTGTCAACTCCACTTTTGGTCAATTTGTCAAACAGAACAGGTACGCCTCTACCTCTCTTACCTCTTATTACTATGCGTTTTAAAGAGTGAACTAAAATTTTCTCGGTTTCTGTTAGGACTTTCTCAAACTCTTTAGAATATTGAGAATCATGATGTTTTAAATAAATATCTAAAGGTAATCTCTGCAGCTCCATATAAAGTATGAATAATTAATAACATGCTACATGTTTTGACATTGCATTATTTTATGTTTCATGAATTTGGCCAAATCTTATCATACGTTAATTCAATCCATAGTAATATTAAATTTACAAGAGAAATAAAACAAAACCAGTCAATAAATTTTCTAGACTTAAAAATTATAAGAATTGAAAACAAACACGAGTTCTCTGTATTTCATAAACCTATACATACTGACACAACCATACACAGTACTTCATCCCATCCTGCACAACATAAATTAGCAGCCTACTATAGTATGTTCCACAGATTGACAGAAATCCCAATGTCAAATAATAACTTCGAAGTAGAATTGAATATCATTAAACTTATAGCAATAAATATTGGATACAACGAACACATAATAAACAAAATGTTACAGCAAAAACTACTCAAGAAAGCCCTTAAATCAATCTTCCCACCACAAGAGAAAAAGCCCAATACAATATATTGCTCGATCACGTCATATACAGGTAATATATTAACTAAAATAGCCAGACAGATCAAAAGAAAAGAATAACACCAGCATTTAAATATATTAAGAACAACAAGAGCCATTTGCTGATCGGTTTAGGCCGCCGAAACCCAATTAATTATGTTTAGATCAACAGAAACAACTACTCCGAGGGCTAATACCCCTACCGGCATTGAATTATACTATTGATCCAATGGTCGCAGCACAACACAACCCATCAAGTGTGAAACGCCAAACAGTTGTTGCGGTCCGCCAGACCTCATCAGTGACGCTTGGCTTCTCCATTGGAAAGTTGTCCGTTCTGCTTAAGGGGACAAGGTCCTCTGCATCTCAAATGTAAATGAGAATGCAATCCATTCTTAACTGATCAACATTTAATATGTCATCACCGGTGTTCCGTGTGCAATGCTGCCAGGTCACCCATGTACAACTTGGAACAACAAGAGCCCTTTGCTGATCGGTTTAGGTCACCGAAACCCAACCAATTATGTTTGGATCAACAAAAACCACTACTCCGAGGGGTAATACACCTACTGGCATTGAATTATAGTATTGATCCAATGGTCGCAGATCAACACAACCCATCAAGTGTGAAACGCCAAACAGCAGTTTCGGTCCGCCAGACCTCATCAGTGACGCTTGGCTTCTCCATTGGAAAGTTGTCCGTTCTGCTTAAGGGGACAAGGTCCTCTGAATCTCAAATGTAAATGAGAATGCAATCCACTCTTAACTGATCACATAGGTGACCTAGCAGCATTGCACACGGAACACCTGTGATGACATATTAAATGTTGATCAGTTAAGAGTGGATTGCATTCTCATTTACATATAAAATACTAGCTTTTATCCTCGATTCGATTGTGATGGCGTCTTCTGCCGAGAAGTATCCCTTGAAAATATAACTTTTTTTAATAAAATGTATCATCTGTGCTTATTTGTGTCCCTGTCAAAATTGCAAAAATAATCAATATGATCGGTTAAAAAGTTAAACAGGGAATGCGAAAAAAAAACAAGCCGACAAACACCTTACACTCACATTTATAATATTAGTTAATATTTTCACAGAAAAAAAGACAAAGCATAACCAGAGATAGATAAAAACTAAGCATCTTAACGAAAGAATCTTATTAACACAGCGCCAAACCACATTTTCAAAATTCACAACATTTTTAATGCATTATAACCCCTAACATTAAATGCTTTTTAATACACAACGTTTTAGCAATGTGCTTCAAAAAATTATACACATGGCGCTGAGAAATAAGGTTATAAAACCTTTCAAAAAGAATAAAAGACTGCAGATAACAAGAAAGTAAGATAAAACCAATAATATATTGTAAATCCAAAAACTAAACAAAAAATATCGCATTCTAAGAATTAAACTCAAACGCGAATCGACCAGATGTTACTCGAACCTTTATAAACCTGGAATCTAAGACAATCTAAGTGACTAACTGGCTTCCAAAATCGTATCACATCCTGTAGATGCCAATTGAACCGCTAAGCTGTAACGACATGAATATCGCTTCAACTCAATATACACAAATCGATGGTGGCGCTGCTTATTTTTTGCCTCGAACTACGATTTATTTACGAATCAAAAAACGGTCCAATTGGATTCCGGGTTCATATCGCGTAAAGAGCCTTATAATATCATCCACTATGCGTTTCTGATATTATTTTGAAGAGGTCAATTGGCATCCGAATACCGGATGCCAATTGACCAGCGGAAGCCAATTGAACCTACAACTTTACATGTGGGAAGTCAATTGTTACCGTAAATAAATATATATATATATATATATATATATATATATATATATATATATATATATATATATATATATATATATATAGTTTGAGTTTAGTTCTTGAACCTTAATATATATTTTTTTAGTGGATTTTCTTGGGCTTAGGTTCATAAAAAAATTTGATTTGATACTAAGGCATTTTTATATATTTTTTCGACGATTTTTTCTACTTGTTAGTAACAAATTTTTACATGCTTGTCAATATTACTTCTTGAAAAAGGCATGGATTTCCTGCCGAAACGTCGAAAAAATATATAAAAATGCCTTAGTATCAAATCAAATTTTTTTATGAACCTAAGCCCAAGAAAATCCACTAAAAATATATATATATATATATATATATATATATATATATATATATATATATATATATATATATATATATATATATATATATATATATATATATATATATATAGACATATATGTGCACTACAAGAGGCGAAGAAAAAAGGAATGAAACCAGAGCCAAAGAAGGAGTCGCCCTGTTAGTACACAGAAAAATTTTACACCAAGTACAAGAATGTAAATATACCTCTCAAAGAATAGTACGTGTAAAAGTATGGATGATTTTAACGCCCGTGTTGGCAATGATATAATTTAAAACAGCGATATAATGAAAATGGGGACCTTCTGACGAACATCAGCAACATAAACGAAATACGTATTATTAATACATTTTTCCCGCACAAAGAACAATACAAATACACTTTTGTAAACAGTAGAGGACAAAGGTCTATGATAGACTATATTCTACCGAATAGAGAGTTACAACCCCCTCTCCAATCTTGTGTAAGAGCACTAACATTAGCAGAAATAGGAAGCGATCATAAATTGGTATTGTGCAGAATCTGAATGAAATCACATAGGTATATGTGATAACAAAACACCAGAATATACCACAAAATAAGAATCGAAAGCTTACAGGATGACTCCACAAGTTACCTATTCCAAAAAATAATAACCGAAAAAGCAGAAACACATATATCACAGAAAGTGATTGAGTTGAAGAAAGAAAGAAATATAAATAAAAATAAATGGTTCCCAAGGCGAAGAACTCCATGGTTTTGTACATAAATAAGGGAAAAATGTAAAGAAAAAAGCTTAACTGAAACACGTGTCAACCAAAACACAAGAGGCATACCATAATAACTGTTGTATATTTAAGAATTAAGTTTTATGTTTAGAGTAGAATCTAAGTTTTATTTTAGACATTACTGTTTGTGTTAGTCTGTATGCAGCTTAAGATCATGAACTTTAGTGTGTAGACAGCTTAAGCTGACAGCTGACAGAGAACAATGATGGCCGCTAGTTAGAGCCCATCGAGTTAGAATCTATGGAGAAGCTATGAGCATATTAACGTGTGTATTAAAAACGGCGTAGGTAGGCGTGGCTAACTGTGAAACCAATATGGCGGTGGGATCATGGCCGGACTCAATAATATTAAAACTACTATAAAAATATGAGTAGTTATTCAGGAGATTTAATCATAATCTACAAAGTGCAATACATTTTTAATAAACTATGATTTATTTATCCCGCGGTAAACACAAAAAACACGATATATTATACATAAAGATAAATTAATACAGTCAAATACTCTTAATTTATTCTCTGAAGTACGGGCCATTCCTTTGTTTACATATTTGTATACTAACCTGTAGAACCTTATTCCTGAAGATTTTTTATTAATATTGCTTCTGCCACTGCAACTACGTTGAGAACAAGAAACCATTATTATACACTATCACAATATATTATTACAGTTTCTATAAAAGTATTATAAAACTAAAAATATTCGAAAAATAACAAAAGTAAATAAACATATACGATCTGTCAAAAGTGGCAAAACAATATGGCCGAAGTGAGGTCGTTTTTAGTCACGTGATGCCCTCTCCATAGATTCTAACTCGATGTTAGAGCCGGTAATGTAAGTTTATGTTTTAATAAAAAGAAAATAAAGTCTCCAGAATAGTTATTTTTATATAATCCACCACCAACGAAATAAAACATGGTATCAAGTGTGTTTTAACGTGCTTGTAAGTGGCGATTCGTAGCAGAAAGTGTGTGAATACGAGAAATACGAAGGGGCGTTTATCCACTCTAGTTTTTGGAAAACCTCTAGGAAATTGATAAAATGGAGTGCAGGGCACCAGAAACATTTGATGTAAGCGATCCAACCAAATGGCCGCGATGGAAACAAAGGTTTGAAATATATCTCCTAGCAGCAGGAAAGGATTCAGCACAGGAAAAAATTAAAATTGCATTACTGTTACACAGTTTGGGGGAATCATGTTTAGATGTATATAATACTTTTCCCAAAGACAAGAAAACCAGTCTGGAGGATGTACTCACTAATTTTGATGAATATTTTCTCCCAAAAAGAAATGTGACAATGGAAACATTCAAATTTAATAATATTACACAAAAGGAGGATCAAACTGTGGATGCATTTGTTACAGAACTTAAAAATCAAGCTGATAATTGTAGTTTTTTATGCCAGAATGATGAATGCAAAACATCTTATAGTGAACGCATGATAAAAGACAGAGTTGTTTTGGGTGTACATGATAAACAAGTACAACAAAAGTTGTTAAGAGAGCCTGATATGACATTACAACAAATACAGGATTATTGTAAGTCAATAGAAGTGACAAAACAACATATAAAACTATTAGCAGATGATGATTCTACAGAGGTTAATGTCTTAAGAAAAATCAAATGCCGAAGGTGTGATATGGAACATCCTATCCGACAATGTCCAGCCTTTAATAAAACATGTTCAGTGTGCCAAAGAAGAGGACATTTTGCAAAGATGTGTTTTTGGAAAGATAAAAACATATCACAAAATCAAGCCAGGAAAGTTGAGGTTGTAAATGAAATGGCAGCAACTGCACAAACAAGTAAAGAGAAACTGTAAGTAGTGAAGATCACCTTTCTCATGAGGATCATGTTTTTGTTTGGGAAAGCAAACAATCTAATAAAATTTCAAGTTGGTATGAAAGCATTAGAATTATTGATAAGAATATTGTATTTAAGCTTGACTCGGGGGCTGAGTCAAGCATTTTGCCATTAAAATATTTTAAATTGGTGGGGCTAGATCAAAAGATATAACCCCATCATCAATAACAATTGTCTCATATGGAGATTTTAAATCGAAGCCTTTAGGTTATGCTACTTTAAAATGTTATTATAAAAATCAAGTTAAAAATGTTCAGTTTCTTATTGTAGATCTAAATACAGAACCTCTTTTAGGATTAGCAGATTGTATTGAATTTAATATGATTTCACGTATAAACACAGTGCAGAATAAGTTATTTCATTCAAATATTACTTTGCCAAAAAATATTAATCAATTACATAAAATGTTTCCAGAAGTTTTTGAGGGATTAGGTTGCATTCCAGGCATGGTTGACATTAAGTTAAAACCTGATGCAAAGCCAGTTATTCAGGCACAAAGGAGGGTACCATTAGCGTTACATAATCAATTAAAAGTTGCACTTAATGATCTGAAACAAAAAAATATTATATCAAGAGTAGAATATCCTACTGATTGGGTTAATTCTTTGATGATAGTTGAAAAACCTAATGGTAAACTACGACTGTGCTTGGATCCTAAACCTTTAAATCTTTACATTTGTAGGGAAATCTATAGTATTCCAAAATGTGACTAGCTTCTTAGCCAGCTGGATGGTAAAACTACATTTTCAGTAATTGATATGAAGGATGGATTTTGGCAGCTACAATTAAGTAAAAAAAGTTCTGATTTGTGCACCTTCAATACACCATTTGGTAGGTACAAGTTTAACAGGGTTCCGTTTGGACTTAGCAGTATTCCTGAAATTTTTCAAAAAAAAAATATGGAGGTTTTTGGGGATATTCCTAATGTTTACATATATTTTGATGATTTGATTTGTTGTGGTATGAATGAAAAAGAGCATGATGAAGCTTTTAAAAAAATTTTAGAAAGGGCCTTAAAATACAATATTAAATTTAATTTAGAAAAATTGCAATACAAGTTAAGTGAGGTAAATTTTTTGGGAACAAACATATCAAGTAATGGTATACAACCTTCTAAAAAAAATATTGAAGCTGTCATGGCTATTGAAAAGCCATTAAACAAAAAAGATTTGCTTAGAATACTAGGACTGTTTAAATTTTTTTCAAAATTTTTGCCAAACTTATCTCAATTAACTGCAAATATGAGAAATTTGACACGAAATGATGTAAAATTTCAGTGGAATGACTCTCACCAAAAAGAGTTGGATGCACTTAAGGCACTTATAACTAATAAACCAATTTTAAAACCTTTTGATGACAACAAACCTATATTAATTCAAACAGATTCCTCTAGTAAAGGTATTGGTAGTGTGTTATTGCAAGATATGCATCCTGTAAGTTTTGCTTCTCGTTCAATGAATAGTTCTGAAATTCGATACGCTTAAATTGAGAAAGAACTTTTGGGCATAGTATTTGCGTGTGAGAAATTTCATTTCTGGATATATGGTCGTGAAATACTTGTTCACACAGACCATAAGCCATTAATTTCAATTTTTAAAAAGAATCTTGATGATGTATCTGCTCGTTTACAAAGAATGTTGTTAAAATTGTTAAAATATAACATTAAAGTTGAATATTTACCGGGGTCAAAAATGTATGTTGCAGATACTTTAAGCAGATCTTTTATAAAAACCGAAACTCCAATTGACAAAGAATTAGAATATACTGTTCATGCTCTTTCTCTGTCAGTACCAATGACAAAAGAAAAAAAGAATAGTTTTCAAAAGGCCATAGAAAATGATCCGGTTTTGACTCAAGTGAAAAAGTTTTGTTTATCAAACTGGCCTAAAAATCCTCATAAACTTGAACCTGATGTAAAATATTACTATAACCTTAAAGAACATATTCATTTGTCAGATAATTTGCTTTTCTTTGATAAAAAAATTATTATTCCTGCTCAACTGAGAAAAGAAATGCTGTGTCTAATACATGCTGCACATTTTGGTATACAAAAATCAAAACTAAGGGCTAGGGAAATAATGTACTGGCCAAAAATGTCAAAAGACATTGAATTTTATATTGAAAACTGTGAACCATGTCAGTTGAACAAACCTTTAAATCAAAAAGAAACGCTGATTAATCACAAGCAACCTGAAAGGCCATGGCAGTTTTTATTCTCAGATTTTTTAGAATTTAAGTCAAAAAGTTATCTTTTAATTGTTGATTTGTACTCTCACTGGATAGAGTTATTTCCTGTGAATGACAAAACTGCTAATACAGTTATAAGGTGTTGCAAAGAAACTTTTTCAAAATTTGGTATCCCAGATATATTTTTTGCAGATAATGTTCCTTTTAATAGTTTTTGTATGAAACAATTTGCTCGGGAATGGAATTTTGAATTAGAGTTCTCAAGTCCTGATCACCACCAATCAAACGGTTTTGCAGAAAAATATGTTCAGATATGTAAAAATATGCTAAAAAAAATTAGTAACGTAAACGAGCTGCAAAACTGTTTGATGGAATACAGAAATACGCCTCTTACAGGTATAGGTTTCGCTCCCTCTCAATTATTGTTGAACCGTATTGTCAAAACAAAACTGCCGATTTCTTCTGAAAATTTAAAATCTAATATTGTTGATCCACAAGTAGTTTCAGAAAAATTAAAAGCAAATTCACAAAAAATGAAAGATCACTATGATAAAACAGCTAAAAACTTACCTACTCTTCAGAAAGGCGATAATGTGTTATTCCGGAAGAATAATTCATGGCAAAAAGGTAAAGTAGTTGATAGGTATAATGAGAGGTCATATTTGTTAGTTGATACAAAAGGCCAACAATTCAGAAGAAATCGAAAGTTATTAAATAAAACCAACCTGCCAGTTACAGTTTCTGAGTCTTATTTTTCAAATTTATTATATGATGATGCTCCTAGTTCTAGTTTGATGTGCCATGTTGAAAATAATGAGACTGTAAATATGTCATCTGAGATGGAATCTGCTGATGAATTAGAAAACACAGTCATAGAAACACAAAATACCTCAACTGAAACAGCACAGAATGAGGACTCCAAAGATAATGCTAATTGCTGTGACAATCCTGTTGGTAATAATGAGGAACAGCCGTCCATCTCAGGTAACATACATCAAGTAACTGAGAGTAACATAGAGCTGGTGTTTGAGAGTGACTCAGAAACTGATAAAAATAGTGAAATAAACGAATACCCTTCCGACAGACGTAAAACTAAAAAACCAAATTATCTTAAGGACTTTTTCTTGTATTAATGTTTTTGTTAAAAAAAAAAAAAGAAAAAGCGTGTTGTATATTTAAGAATTAAGTTTTATGTTTAGAGTAGAATCTAAGTTTTATTTTAGACATTACTGTTTGTGTTAGTCTGTATGCAGCTTAAGATCATGAACTTTAGTGTGTAGACAGCTTAAGCTGACAGCTGACAGAGAACAATGATGGCCGCTAGTTAGAGCCGGTAATGTAAGTTTATGTTTTAATAAAAAGAAAATAAAGTTCTCCAGAATAGTTATTTTTATAATATCCACCACCAACGAAATAAAACAATAACAAGACAATTAGAAACGAGACACATGCACTTATAAGAAAAATAAAAAATGATCATTGGGAACGCTTTTCGAAAGAAATCGAACTTGATTTTTACGGTCTGCAAAAGGAAATATGTGCAAAACACATAAAAAAGGATACGTGAATTGACTACCTAAAAAAAGCTCTATGCAGAGGAAGAACAAACGACGCTAGAACCGGAAACAGCAGAAATTACCACAAATGAACAACTTAAGGAAGTACCGGAAGTTCGGAAAATACTTAAAAACCCGAAAAACAGAAAAGCAGCAGGTAAAGACGGGATACCAAGCGAATTACTGAAATACTGTGGAGCAGCAAAGACAGAACAATTAACAACATTAATTAATAAAATTATAAAATACGCAATATTCGTTATAAAGCAAATTACTGAGAAATCACTAGAGTATAATAGACCATCATTTCTTTGTCTGATTGACCTAAAGAAAGCGTTTGACAGAGTAAGACTCAAAGATGTAATCCATCTTCTATATAATAGAGAAGTTCCCCTAAATATTATAAAAACTATCGAAAACATCTACCAAAATAACAAAATGTAAGTCAGAATAGATGGACAACTTACAGAACCTATAGAAATAGATAGCAGAATAAGACAAGGGGATTCATTGAGCCGCATGCTCTTTGAATGAATTTGATCATGGATGAAATCATCAAAACCGTTAACAAAGGAAGAGGATACAGAATAGGAAACAAGGAAATAAAAATACTCTGTTACGCAGACGACGCAATATTAATAGCCCAAGATGATCCACAGATTTAACATAAGATCAAAAGAATTTAATGTGACAATCTCATCTCAGAAAACTAAAACAACAGTAGTCACTAAAGAACCAACCAGATGTAAAATAGAAATTGATGGCATCAGTATTAAACAAGTAATGGAAATAAAATACCTGGGAATTACACTGTCTAGCTATGGACACCTGGACAAAGAAGCGAGAGTACAAAAAGCAAATAGACTGACAGGATGCATTAATAACACTATATGGCGAAACAGACAGATTAACACTGAAATTAAGTCAAGAATTTATAAAGCCAGTGTAAGACCAATAATGATATATGCCTCAGAAACAAGACCCGACACAGCCACTACGCAAAGGCTACTGGAAACGGCAGAGGTGAGAGTACTGAGAAGAATTACAGGAAATACGCTGAGAGATTGAAAAAGAAGTGAAGACATTAGAAGAAAATGTAACGTACAGTGTATAAATGAATGGACACAAAATAGAAAAAAAAAGAATGGACTAACCACATAAGCAGAATGGAGGAGACCCGTGTCGTCAAAATAGCAAGAGATAAATCACCAATCGGCAGAAGTGTCGGACGACCGTGCAAAAGATGGAGTGACAACCTTCCATAGAGATATTAATCCGTCAATGAACAAGCAGAATTGCTAATAAAGATGAAGAAGAAGAAGAACCTTACATATGTCAAGCAAAAGGTAGAACAGTTGACTTCATATGGATTCCTTCCCATGTGTTTAAGCAAACTTAAGTACACGTAGTGCAATGTCTAGTGCGGACTCGGAAATAATGTTAAAGTGCGGTCCAGAAGATTTAAAACTTTTTATTATGCAAACATCTTATAATCAAAGTCTGGCACAATGAATGGCAAACATCAACGTCTAAGCTGCGACTCAGTTATAGGGACTAAACCTTTTTACAAAAATTGGCATAATCAGAGTGTAGTTAACCGATTACGATTAGACCATACTAGACTCCACACTCTTACCTATTTTCAAAAAGTAACCCACCAATATGCGAGCACTGCAATACAACATTAACAGTAACACATATCTTTGAATGTGACAAATTCAAACATCAACAATCTCTTTATAACATATACAGTATACTCCCTCTATAACGGACACGGTTGTTACGAGTTTTCGCTTATAACGAGGTATATTAGATGAAACGTGAAATTTCTATTGAACTATAACCCTCTATACCGAAGTAAATTTGCTTATAACGAGATAAAATAAGAATGAAAAACGTATTTTTTTATGTTTTGGCCCGACCGTAGCTATAAATAAATACCCGTTTTAACTGCCGTCCGCAATAAACTTCTTACAATTTATGATTCTTAGTCGGAAATTTATAATTTATGATTCACAAGTGTCATTGTAGGGGGTTGACCATTCACACCTAATAATATAGGTCCAAATAGACAAGATGTGTAAAATGTTTTAAAGGTTGTCAGAAACTTTATCCAAAGAGAAAACGCAAATGAAGAAGCATAAAAGTGTTTCATCTTTAGAAAATATGATAGATAGAATACTGGACAATTTAAAGCAGTCAAAAATGACAGACTTCTTCCAATTGCAGATGCAGTAGTTTATGTTATTCTTGAAAATACGCTTTATACAGATTTACAGAATACAGATTTTTTGTTTTAACGTATATCATTGACAATAAAAGTAAACAACTTTTTTTCAAAAACGCCGTTCAAACAATATTTATTAGCATCTTATATTGCTCCGAATGGCTTCACTATAGAAAGTTAATGTTTTAGAAAACTACATATTCATATGTATGCACAGTATTATTGTTGTTGGATATAACGAGATCCGCTTATAACGAGGTAATTAGTCTGCCATTTCAGTTCTCGTTATAGAGGGAATCTACTGTATTTAAATTTATCAGTTGTAATAAGTCAAAATAGTCATTCAAAGAACTTAATAGACTATTCTATCTATGCTATCGATGTTTTCCATTAGATTTTTAAAATTAGGAGAATACATTGATAATAGATTGCCAGTCAAAAAGTGGCCGCAAATATTTTTAATTCAATTAATAGTAATTGATTTTTGACAACAATTTTATTTCGTACATTTATTTTTTCAATAAAATACTCTGCCCATGACGTATATGCATGTTTGTTTATATCAAATTTAAGCTAATATGATGATATAAGTTTGCCTGAGCAAACATGGTCGAAAATTAGGGTTTCTAGTTGTTAAAACCGCGATTCTCAGACAACCCTATATCATCATTTTAAGAAAAAAAATTAGCTTTGATATAAAAAATATGCATATACGCCACGAGCAGCGTATTTTATTTAAAAAATAAATGAACGAAATAAAATATTTGTCGAAAACTACTTACTATTAATTAAATTAAAAATATTTGCGGCCGTTTTTTAACTGTCAACCCATTATCGATGTATGGAGTTTTGTCAACTTAATAATATATTGGTTATTACTAAAAGATATATTAATAAATTAACATTTTGTCACAAATTTAGATAGAAACATGGCCGTACCATAACAGATTTCTTCTAAATAATACTGAAATTTTAAAATCTAACTGGGAAGCGTATCCTCTAATATTTCGTTATTTTGTTTTAAAAGTAGCTCACTGGACGTTTCATCGTTACTCTAAAATAAAAAATAAATAGTAAAGAAAATACCTAATGACTTAAAACATGTATATATTATCATTAATGAACGCATATGCATATTTATATCACACACTGAATATTCAAATGAATGGGTGATTGGAAAAAGGATAACATTCCAAAAATATGGAGAATTAAAGTGAGATAGCCATTTTATGAATATTGGTGTCTTCTATCGGCTAAGCGCAAAAACGATCAAATCGCCGGTCGCCTTTATATAAAAACATTATTGTTGAGCGGAAAAAGGATCATATTACTGGAATGTTATCGTTTATCCGCGCAATGTAAAAAACGTGTCAAGAAATGTTTAATTTACGCAAACTTTGATATTATGTTTTTAATGTCCATAGCATTGGCAATGATATATCGATGTTCTACACATACACAGAGGGAGATGCTCAGCGAGGCTCCAATAAAGTCAGTACGTCGGTTTTGGACTTCATTACCGAACATATTCCTGAATAAGTAAAAATCTTGCATGTCTTTAGTGATGCATCCGCAGGACAAAACCGTAATCACACTTTAATCAGGTTGTTTACTGCACTGACCGTGAATGGTAAATTTCAAGAAATCCATCAGTATTTTCCAATCCGAGGCAATAGTTTTTTGTATTGTGACAGAAACTTTTCAGTTATTAAGCGCTCTTTAAAAAAATTAAAAGGATTTATTCTCCTGATCAATACAAAGAAATCATTGCGTCTTCCAAGAAAAGGACCAATAATAAGTTCCAAATAAAACGGCTAACAAATACCGAGATACTGGATTTCAAAGGCTGATGGCCACAATATTTAAAAAAAAACAAAGGTATTGAAAAAAAAATAGTCATTTGTTCACTGAATTCATTGATGGTTTCACCTATGGTCTTTTTAATATGAAGAAAAAAGATAATGTAAACCTTTCCATTTCGAAAGCATACAACGATAAACTTCCTGTCAACTCCAAGAAGTTAGAAGATATTTCTAAAATAATACATTATATACCAGAAGACTACAGGGCCTTCTATGATGATATACTTACAAATCCTAGTGACCCGAAAGACTAAAAAGAATATAAATGCCATGTTTTATTTTGTCTTACTCACGTTTTCGATTTTGAGTGGAAACAGGATAAGATTTTTGTACTTTCAAATATCAATAACTACTTACCTAATAGGTATGAACTGTTAGTACTTCGGCATTAAATGTACCTTGTCCTTGTACCTTGTTCAATAGAAATATTTTTAGTAAAACTATCGGCTTCGGCGCAAAACAGTTTTTTTATATTTTTTAAAAGCATGGTTCACAGGAATGTTATCCTTTTTCCAATCACCCATTCAAATATTCCGAATATACCTATTATTTATTCAAATTTGGCACTGAAAACAATTTTCCGTAAGAAAAAATGATAAAAATTCTTTATATTAAACCGACCTACATAAGTGCATTTAAGCAATCGTCAACAGAAATCTTTCAGAAAACTTTACATTGAAGTGAAAACTTCTGTTGTAATTGGTATGCACTTAACCCCTTCGCTACCAGGCTTACAGATGAGTTGCAGGGTATTATAGCAGATTTAGCGAAGAATACAACTTTTTTAAAACATCGTTTTGCGTGGTCCGTTTAAATTTTTGGTGCTTTGAAGAACATTTTTTATTATTTAAAAAAGTATTAATTTACCATAGGCGCCTCACTAAGCGACAACTCATATAAAAACAAAAATTATAAATAAATAAAAAATGCCTGCCTTGCATTACATTTTTGTTATATAGGTACAAGTATTTTGGATGCGATTCCATATTTTTGTGTTAGTTTTACACATTTTTATACAAAAGCTTATTGATCAGTGGCGTAGAAATGAGAAATAAAATAATTTTTCAACTGTTTCATGAAGGCAGGAAATGAACAAATTTTCTAATACAAATAAATTTTCAAGTTATTTATTCATAGCCATGAAATACATTGAAATGCTCATTTGAACAAAAAAATGGAAAATCAGGACACATCATGCAAAAATTTGATGTTAGGTTCCGTTTCTTCTCATTTGCGTAACATACTTTACAACACTTTCTCTTTCGTCTTGTTCCTTCTTCTTTTGACTGCGAAGCCATAACGTGCTTATGAGATTTTTCTTTAGCCGAATTCTTATAAACTATTTTCAGTTTTTGGTAAGACCCTGAATGTTTTTGAAGTAAGTCATTCACTAACTGTTTCTCAAAATCCACTAAACTAATTTGTTATGCGCAATTGTATAAAACATTTTTGCGTTTTTCAAAAACCAACTTTTTTGAGCCACGTGTACCTTTTTTTAGTAATATCGTAGGGCTCAATATCTTGATCTATAGCATCCACTGCTCCCATGTGTTGGTTGTTGTGTTCAACCTGTTCAGGTTTTAGGACTGATATATTCATGCTGGTTCTAGCTTGATAACGTTCTTTTTCGATAAATCCTGCTGTAAGTTTTGTAGTTAGTACATACACATCCCTTTTATCTTTGAAACGTACCATCAGAATGTCGCCCTTTCTATTTGAACAAGATTGAAATGTCTCAAGTGGAATTTGAGTGAGCTCTTGGCACTCCCCTGTTGACACGAGTCGTACCACTAACATAAGTATTTCGTCGAAGGAGAAAATTTGCTAGACGTAATGACATGTACCAGTTATCAAGGATAATTTCTCTTCCCTCATCCAACAAAGTTTGAAACAAGTAAACGACAACCTTTTCTGACATAGTTAGATGCTCTGTATTAGGGATATGGTCTATTGTATAAACGTCCTTTCCAATGTATAATGAAAAATTAAAAGTGTAGCCACGAAACGGGATCACTGGATCAGAGACAAAAAAGTTTCAAGCCAAAACGCGACCTTTTGGTTTTTATAAACTGTCTAAAATGAAGGCGTCTCTTATATAATAGTAGGCATTCATCTATCGCCATGATTTCTCCCAGGTTTATTAGATTCATACAGTTTTCTCTGAGATGCTGAGATTCAGCTCTCCAAATGCATTCGGAGAGGTAAATCGTAAACATTTTAAAATTGAGAAGAACCTGTTTCGACTCATGACATCGTAACAAAATATTTTTGGCCCAAAAAATAATTATATATATATATATATATATATATATATATATATATATATATATATATATATATATATATATATATATATATATGTATATATATATATGTATATATTCATTGCCAAAAATACGTATATTTCATCAAGAGTAACATCTTTCCATACAATCGAGTGAATTTTTTGAGTGCCTTTCTCTATCAAATACTGTTTAGAACTTGGCAGTATTGGCAGACCAAGAAAAAGATGGTGCGATAATTTAAACAATTTAAGAGGCTAATATTGAAGAACAAACAGGCTTTAAGGCCTACAAACAAGAAGGTAGAAGACTTTGATATATTCAGATATAGCTGCCTTGTTGGCAAATGCTTGAGGGGGCGTGCTCGATTGTATACGTATATAAATATTGGTACGAGTAAAGTAAGACGAAAACTGAAACGAGGTTAGGTTTGGAGCGGTGTGAGATGTAAACGCTCCATTTTGTGAAGAGTTCGAGGTTTTTTGCGGTATGGGATCGGGTTTAGTGCGGCGGAGGAGATATTATTACATGGTGATTAATCCGAGATTTTGTTTGATAGCTAAATTGTCTAGTTTGGTCACCTTTGTAAGAAGTGTGTCACTAACAGATGCGAGGTTGGGGCCAAGGAGGTTGTCGGTTTTGAAAATTTTGTAGTTTACTTTGATTACATAGGTTTGTGGTATTTTACTTGATTTCATATTTGTATATACGCAATTGAAAGTTGTGGACTCCCCCCTTGGTTGTTTTCCGTGGGAGAACAGTGGATGGGCCTTGAGGGAAAGTGTGTCACTTCTTGACTGGGAGTGTGGTGGTGGTAGGGGTACCTGAGAACACCTGGGTTGCAGTAGTTGACCCACATGCCTTGTGGCATATAATAAATTTCTCCATACATTATAATCTTTCGACACCTAGATTCCTACAATTCTTGCGTCGAGTAAAATCCTCATAAATAAATATCGCTTATTCTATGTATTCTTAAATAATATTGACGTAATCGATTTAGTTAAAAATTGAATTCATCTAATTAGATTAAATTAAATTATATGTATACATACCAATGTACACTCCAAAAGTTCTTTCTTTGATAATTTTTCTACAATTGCTACGGTATAACAATCACCCAACATATTACTAGTAGTTCTTAGTCGATCGCTAAAAAATTAATAATTCATTTGTAAAACTAGAAAATGTTTTATTGAGATTTTCATTATGGCAGATGATATCTATTATAAAAAAAGAAAAAGCAAAAATCTGTTTATGTTCATATATAAATATCGTCTATAAGATTATCGTTTTTTTTTTGCTTACATCTGAGATCATTTATGATGGATGCGTGGAGTGACAAAATAGGATACAATTAAGAATAAGTATATAAGGGAAGTCTAGGGTGGCACCAAGTGTTGCCAAAATGTGAGAGTATAGGTTACGATGGTGTGGGAATGTTCAGCGTCGAGCTGTTAATCACCCAATACGAATAATTATCTATCCTAAAATGATATTTCGGTAAAAACCAAAAAAGTGATTTTACAGAAGACGATAAAAACGATTTTAATGAAACTGGTTGCAATTTTACCTATAAAATGATTATTACATGTGTTTTGAAACGTTCTTAGCGTTCATATTTTTGTTTAATAATACCTATATTATAAAAAACCAATAAATAAAAGACGGTTATTACTAGTTTTTATTCTTTACTTACCAAACATCAAGTTATTACATTAGATTTGCATTCAATTTTGTTTATTCATAACCTAAGTTTTTTTGGATTTAATGGAAGGTTTGCAGTGTAGAGTTCAGCTACATTCCATTCCTTTAACTCAACTAAATCTGAGCAATTCTTCTCAAAGTACGTTAAATGTCCAGCATAAATAATGACTAGCAGTTTTCGCATCATGATATTCCTTCATAATGGCTTCACGCTCATGTGTGGGTACTACTAACTGAACCTCTTCGTCTTCTTCCGACGAGTAACGGTAAGAGTACTCATTGTGTGAGCAAGTATCCACGATCTGTCCATTTTACATATTCATTCGAACTTGGGTCTTCGAATTATTGGATTATTTTGGCCACATCTGGGTCTTTCAATTGTTACACCCACTTCACATATCACGCAGGACACTACATCATCGTGTTCACATGGTGGTCTAGAAAGTGTATTGGCTACCATGTTACGTTTGCCGGGCAGATAATCGATGGTTAAGTCATAGCCTTGGACCAATAGTTCTCATCTTGCCAACCTTCCTGTAGGAGATTTTAGGCTAAGCAGTCACTTAAGGGGTTGGTGATCAGTCTGCATAGTTATTTTAGTACCTTCAATATAACCTCTAAACTTTTGTAACTTCTTGGCAGCCCAAATACTCCAAGATTTTCATCTGCTTGCCGTATAATTGGAAAAAAATGTCTGAGGAGTTCTGTTCCACTTCCGTCCACTTCCATGGCTTACTTTTTTTGGTTAAATCGCTTAAAGGTTTATATATATATATATATATATATATATATATATATATATATATATATATATATATATATATGGGCCTCCGTAGCGCAAGCGGTAGGATGTTTGCCTCGCAAGCCGGTGGTCCGGGGTTCGAATCCCACCGCCGGCAAGAACACCTAGACATTTTAAAAATGTCTATAGGCCCCAGGTCGACTCAGCCTGAATAAAAATGAGTACCTTGGGTAAAACCAGGGGTAATAATAGACGGTTGAAGCGTAGCACTGGCCATGTTACCTTCCTTGTATACCGTAGGCCCTAGATATAGCAGACTACCCTGCTATACTCCCAAAGCCGCGACAGCGGTATAAAACGGGAGACTACTATTATTATATATATATATATATATATATATATATATATATATATATATATATACAGTAATCCCTCCTTATCCGCGGACTCCACCGCGATTTCGCTTATCCGCGGTTTCGATATTCGCCCAATCGACTTTATACAAATGCTTCAACGGTAATTCACTGGCATCCGATGATTTCACTCCTATGCGTCTATGCATATATATATATATATATATATATATATATATATATATATATATATATATATATATATATATATATATATATATATATATATATATCCTCTAAAATAACAGCTGAACTGGTAGATGAAAAAGGGGGGTTGAGGTTAATTGGGTATACAGCTGATTAAAAGCCAAGTGTACTCTGTTTAACAATTCATTATATTTCGCCAATTTTCATTGGCATCATCAGATGAGAGCTACAATTATTTAAAACATGGTAAAATACAATTTAATAATAGTTTGTTGTTTATATACTTACTTAATTGAGGTTAATGGCAGTGCGATTTATTTTAATACCATCAAGTAAAAATTTTTTTTTTGTTGGAATAATATTGATTGTAGTTGATGTTGATTACAAATTAAAATATAGGAAACAAATACAATTTAAATTAAAAATTAAACGTTTAGTTCGGTAAATGTCATTAAGGTTAAGTACTAGAACTATCAAATATCGAATGTTATTAATTGACTTTTGTTAAGATGATTAGTTCCATGGTGTTGACGTAGTAGTTACAACTACTACGTCAACACCATGGAACTAATCATCTTAACAAAAGTCAATTAATAACATTCGATATTTGATAGTTCTAGTACTTAACCTTAATGACATTTACCGAACTAAACGTTTAATTTTTAATTTAAATTGTATTTGTTTCCTATATTTTAATTTGTAATCAACATCAACTACAATCAATATTATTCCAACAAAAAAAAAAAAAATTTTACTTGATGGTATTAAAATAAATCACACTGCCATTAACCTCAATTAAGTAAGTATATAAACAACAAACTATTATTAAATTGTATTTTACCATGTTTTAAATAATTGTAGCTCTCATCTGATGATGCCAATGAAAATTGGCGAAATATAATGAATTGTTAAACAGAGTACACTTGGCTTTTAATCAGCTGTATACCCAATTAACCTCAACCCCCCTTTTTTATATATATATATATATATATATATATATATATATATATATATATATATATATATATATATATATATATATCCGCGAAATTATTTATAAATCGACGCACCTGTATCGATTAAACCTTGATCTTCGTAACCTAATATGTTGATGCGTAAAACCTCGATGGTAAAACCTAAGTTAAGGTGAAATAAATGTATCTATGGCAGACAATTCTAACGAAGATGCTTTTGTATGGCTACAAATTGGACAGTTTGCTCTGATGAAACCTGGTTTACCACAACAATAATAAGTTAAAGGGTGTTGATTAAGCTATTGTGCGGTAATTTCGAAGCAGTTGCTCCAACGGTAGTACTAACCGTACGCGAAGAACCTGAAATTGCTTTCGAAGTAGATGCAGCTCGATCTTTACATTGTTGAGCAAGTAATTTTGACAATCTTCTTTAGAATGGCCGGAAATATGACAATGACTACAAGGCAACCGTTTTTGATGCGATTCACAATTGTGGGAGATCTTCTCCTCCTTAAAACTAGGTTGGTCAGACATTTTCAATTTTCTGATTCTCGAGAAATCTTTTCTCTAATACTTTTGTGCAATAATCCGTACACCATGTCTAATTGAACTGATTCCGTAAGCTACCTGGTTCTAATTGTGCAATTATGGCTCTACATTTACAAACGAAAACGTCAACTGTTGTATTTCTATGTTGTTACTCAGCAAATAGTTCGCGATAAACACGACATGCCGGTTTTTTTTCGGACCAAACGTAATTGTTAAAAGCTTAACGAGTTCGTCCCATATAGATACAGTGTCTACCATTTAGCAGCAAAATCATCAAAATGCATTGCGATTCTTCGAAACGCGTTTTCGTCTGACACTAATGCGCAAACTTTAAAATTTTCTACGGCACTAATAAAAGCATTTACGTCGATGTCAAGATCTCTGTTTTGCGTCGAACGCAAAGTATCAAATGATTTTGCGTGCATAAAATTGGAAAGTACTTGCCAAATTTGAGTAAAATTCCTTCAGGACCTTACTTTCTGCAGACACTGCATTAAATAACTTTGGAACAAATTGACACTAAATCACTTCCGAGTGTTCAACAAAACAGAAGGTACAAACACGTGTAGTCCAGTAATTAATACTGAAGCTCTTAAGAGTACAAAGTCCAGTAGGGAAAATATGCCTATGATGGCATGCTGCCTTTGATGGCATACCACGTGTAATTTGTAAATCGTTTCCTGTCGAACGATATCGGCTGCATAGGCATGCGCATAGACAGTGTTTATTTGCAACGGTAAAGTTACAAACACAGTTAAGTTCCACAGATAAGTCTGTAACGGAAAGTGTGATTTGTTGAGTGTTGAACTATTATAATGCACGTTAACACAAACAGTTTTTTGCCGCTTCTCGTCTGAAGTTAAAATATCCAAAGTAAGTATGCAATTTTGATTAGTATTAAGCTTCAGTAGGCAATGCATTTTAACTTCTGCCATTGTGGTGCTAGAAGATAACGCTCTGTTTTAAATCTGATGCGTACTTGTCCATGACGGCATAGCAGATGTGTTCCAATGATGGCACAGTATGCCATCATGTGCACATGTTATATGCCTTCAAAGGAAAATGAATAATAATTGCAAACATTCCAAAAACTCAACTATTTACTTATATTAAGGTAAAAGTAGATAAACAAGACCATTTTGTAGGGTTTTTTAAACAAATTTGGAGCTTTCAAATCGCACAAAATCTTCAATAGTAAATTTAAGTGTATATCTGAAATATCCTTAAAGGTTTAGTACAATCCTTAAAAATTGAATTGTCGTTATCTAGTTATAACTTAAACAGTCGAATATCTCCTGATATCAGATATAAAGGCTTTGTTTTATTGCAGGGCCTTTGTTAATACGGCGTCTACCAAGAAACATAGGCAGGAGTGGTAAGAAGAGAACATGAATATGGTAATTCAACACATTCAAGAAAAGAATATGGGATGGCTGTTGGCTTCCAAAACTTTTAATGTTCCGGCTTCGACACTCCGTAGGCGTTTTGCAAACAACTCCGGTGAAAGAAAAGGAGATTTGGGTGGCCGAAGAATTACACTACCTCCTCATCTTGAGCATGAGTTAGCTACTCATGTGATTGATATGGAAACAAGATTTTTTGGTCTCACAACGCTAAATTTAAGACGATTAGTTTTCGAACTTGCTGAGAGAAATAACATCAAACACAAATTCAACAAAACGACTCGTCTTGCTGGATGAAAGTGGGTGAGGGGTTTTTAAAAAAAAAATAGTACCATTTCACTCAGAACACCAGAAAATACATCTCTCGCGCGAGCACAAGCATTTAATAAGGACAATATTAAAGCATATTTTATCTCTTTAGCAAAAGTTTTAGATACATACAATTTTCAATCCGAAAATATATTCAACGTTGATAAATCAGGTCTTAGTACTGTTCAAACAAGGCCTCAAAAGGTGTTTGCAACCAAGGGACAGAAACAAGTTGGAGCACTGAGCAGTGCGGAACGAGGTCAGCATTTAATAGTTGTATGTTTAATGAATGCAATTGGTACTTTTGTACCACCTGCATTTATTTTTTCCAGAAAAAGGTTCAAAAATTAATTAATGGACACTGCCCCACCGGGAAGTGTTGCTTTTTGCCAGGAGAATGGGTGGATGTCTTCAGACATTTTTGTTCAATGGCTTAAACATTTTATTCACTATACCAAAGCTCCGAATGAAAACAAATTATTATTATTATTGTTAGATGGCCACAGTAGTCATAAGGGACTGCAAGTCTTACAAGTTGCAAAAGAGAATGGTATTGTACTTTTCTGCTTTCCACCATACTGTTCCCACCGGGTGCAGCCACTCGACGTGGGCTTTTTTAGTCCTCTACAAACCTATTATAACAAAAGAGATTCAAATTTGGTTAAAACAAAATCCTGGCAGACTCGTTACGCACTTTCAAGTTGCTGGGTTGTTTAAAACAGCTTACCTTAAAAGTGCTACTCCTGCTAATGCCATAAATGCCTTTGCCAAAACAAGGATTCAGCCTTTTAATCCTGATATTTTTGAGGAATGGTTGTTCGCTCCATCATTGGTTACAGATAAACCTATAGAGAGCAATCAAGATCGAACTCAAAACATCCATCTAAACAATCCAGATTATAATCTAGAAGAAAACCTAGAAAGTGGACAAAATCACCCACCTAAAGACTGCGAACGGGTCCTTCTAGAAAATACTCAACAGGATCCTCTTCACATAACAATCCAAGATTTATCACCCATTTCAAGTGTTTCGCAGTCAAACACAAAAAAACAAAATAAGCGTGGAAAAACAGGGGTAATAAATTCAACCCCTGAAATTCAAGAATTGAAAGATAAGGTTGTTGAAAAAGAAAATGTAGAACGAAGAAAACTGGCAAACAAAGTTAAACGACAAATAAAACAGAAGATAGAACCTAAAGGAAAAGCTACGTACAACAGTGGATTAGAACGGAAATCTGTGGATGACACTTTTCCTAAAAAACGAACATTATACCGAATGACAAAATAAAGAATAAAGAGAAGTGATGAGAAGGAACAGGAATCCGCGAGCGATAACGAAAATTTTGAAAATGATGATTCCGACGTCGCTTGCTTGTACTGTAATGGCCTGTATTCCCTCTCAAAGTCGAAAGAATGCTGGATTAAATGTCAGGAGTGCCAATCCTAGTGTCACTCTGAATGCGCTGGGGTCGATAAAAAATGAGATATTTCAATTTTTTAATATAAAAATCCACATTCCCTTTGAACTTTATATGTCCAGCTTAATTGATACATTCAACTGAACTAGAAAAAAAAATTGTAACAAATATGATCATGTATTTTAATAAAAAAAAAACGAGAGGTGTGCCATCATAGGCATACTTAACCTAATTAGGCCGAAGCCACTTATTGTTTTAATGAAATACACCACAAAGGTCCGAATTTAATTCCCGAAATACTTTTTCTTTTTTGTAACCGATATGTCCCACAATTAAATATCAAAGCACTAGCGTCCGCCTATAACTAATTACCGAATCACTTTTACTTCTTTTAGCAAAGTATACGCACAGTAATTAGATACCGAAGCAGTTAATAAAATTGTGATTTACCGAAGCGTACTTTTTCTACGGGAACCTTTTGCGACTCAAAAATGATGCGTACAAAATAGGTCACTGTGTTAACCGAATTGTGTCGAATTTTGTCATTAATTAATTCTTTTTACAAGAAATTTATAAACATGGCTAAATATATATGTTTCTTTATTGATGGTTATAACATGACTTCGTCTTAAAAGTAACTCAACTAACACCGCATGTATTTTATCTAAGTTTGTACCAGATAACAAACACTTCTATCATATAGACACATTAACAAACTTTTATCTTATTTTGTACGGCTATTACGATATTAATTTTTCATGTAGCTAGAACACCAAGCTAACTCTAGTAATCTGACTAAGGCCATGTAAAAATCATATTTGTATCAATAATCTATAAACTGTGAAGTAAATCATTCCACAGAACGTAGAACCTCAATAATCTACACAATATTTAACTTACATCTAAACAGGGTGTGAGTTAATGTGTTAAAGATCCGATATTGGATAAATAATGATTGACAATAGAGCGAGAAATGGAAGATATAAAATGAATCAGATTGAGGAAGCACCTAAATATTATTAAATATACTCGAAATAACAAATAGTAGATTTCATAAAGAAACGAGGAAGAGGCTGTATTTAGTTGGCATACCCCGATGAATTTAAAATATGCTTAGATTCATTTAACATTGAAATAGTTACTATAAATAATAACATTTAAAAATACTTACACCAACCAGTCAATAGCAAATAATAAAGGTAAATCTTTTGTGGAAATCCCCATTGAAGTGACAATCATCAAAACAAGTACTAATGCTGCACTAGGTACACTTGCTGAAGAGAACGACATAATCGTTGATGTTAACCTAAAAATGTTTGTAATATGGTTTAAGTGATAAGTGTTGATATATATATATATATATATATATATATATATATATATATATATGTATATATATATATATATATATATATATATATATATATATATATATATATATAAACCTAGAGCTAAGATTAATACTATTATAAAAATTAATATTAAACTCACCAGTCTTCCGGGTTGAAACGCGTCGATATCCATTGGCCCGAGCTTTCGGTGAGTGTAGTAGTGTCTGGGGGCTCGGGAGACTGAGACCTTGGAAGCCCTGAAGAAGACATCAGAGAGGATGTCGAAAGCTCGGTCCAATGGATATCGACGCGGTTCAACCCGGAAGACTGGTGAGTTTAATATTAATTTTTATAATAGTATTAATCTTAGCTCTAGGTTTAATTGTACTAACCGCGGAAATCTTTCCGAACAGTATATTATATTATATATATATAAAAATACAAATTAAAAAGTATATTCAAAAATGGTTTACTATATAAGTTGTTCTATTTAAAAAAAGACAACTTTGGTTCATTCCGTTGTTTTGACTGAACCTGTATAATCGGAAATAATTTTAAAGTATAGACGTCTTTTTCGAAGAAAGAGGAAGAAGCATAGACAAAGATTTTCAAATACAGAATTTTCTCATTTTTTTAACGGAACACTGTATATTAGTATTGTATTTTTTAGAAACTTTCATAACCAAAGAAATTTGTTTTTCTTTGTTTTTTGTTGTTGTATTTAACTCTGTATTATTGCTCAATTGGCGCGTACCTATTTATATATGAATTCTATATTAAATGTACCATTACTCGAAATTCATTCCCATCTCTAAAACCGTTTTAAACCGTTAAAAGGGGGCATCTGAGAGTGGGCATTGTGGTTGTTATTTATTCTGTGACACAAGTAGATACTATTTAGTTTAATAAATATTTTGACATACATATACATTTAACGTTTTTTTGTTTTGAAGCCTACTTTATACGTTCTCAGAATGTCAGTACTGATATTAAAAAGTTATTTAACCCTATATTTCATACCGTAGCTTTAAGGCTATACCGAAATTAATTTCCGTTAGAAAACTAACCTTTAATATATTAAGTGAATTAAAACTGCATATTGCGTACTGAAAGACACATTTTATCTAAGTAATCACGCAAACTTCTACGTCATTATGCCAAGTCAAGTTTTCGCGCCTAAAGTTCTCGGGCGTTGCCAGTCGTGTGTTATAAGCGAAAGGTATAAGATCTTTCAACTTGTTTTCCTGTTGTACACTACATTTGAACGTAAAATTAGTTACTTTATGTAATAATCTTATGTGAGGGAAGTAATTCCTAGTAATTTTATAATTGTAAACATAAAATAAGTATCACAAATCAAGTTGTAAACAGGTGTTGCTTTGAGGCAATTTTATGCAATTGAATCATGGAACTAGCTGAAGTTAGTGTAAATCGATTGTATGGAAATCGAAGTAGCAGAAATGCAAATGTTTTTATAAGACCAGTGCCAGATGATTCTGATGACAGCGAATTAGAGGATAATGACGTTGATATTGATGATCCCTGTTATTTACTTTCTGACAATATTGATGCATCTGTAAGTAAATATTTTAGATTCATCTCATGAGTGACATTTCTAACATCGCCACTTTTTTAGAAAGAAAATACTCACGAGGATGATGATATTGTCTCTGATGAGACATCTGATGATGATGTGGATGATTCTTCCAAAACTAAAGCCAAAAAAATAAAAATTGCATTACCTATTCCCAAGTGGAAAGGTAATATACCTATGTCACACGAAATTAAACAACCAATAGAATACTTTACTAAATTTTTTGATGACGAGTTGATTGGAACTCTAATAGAGCAGTCAAATTTATATAGTGTTCAACAAAGTCCAAATAAGCCACTTGGTGTAACAAAAAATGAAATTCAACAATTTATTGGTATGTCATGCTACATGTCTATATATAAACTACCACGACAACGAATGTTTTTCAATCCAAAAACGAGGATTACCTAAGTAGCCGATGTAATGTCTGTGAATCGATTTGATGCTTTAAAAAAATTTACATATGAGCGACATACTAAACAACCATCTAAAGAGTCTACAGATTATGATAAATTATACAAAATAAGACCATTGATCACTAAAGTGAATGAAGTATGTTCTACAATTCCCCTTGAAGAGTTCTTGTCAATAGATGAACAAATTGTTCCTTTCAAAGGAAGAAGTAGTCTAAAACAGTATAACCCAAAAAAAAGCGAAAAAGTGGGGGTACAAAATTTTTGTTTTATCTGATACTTCTGGTTTGATGTATAAATTCGAAATATATACTGGAAAAGAACCTCATACTCTAACCGATATTGGTTCAGCTGGTAATGTTGTCCTCAGAATATCAGAGATTATCCCAAAACACCAGAATCACAAATTATACTTTAACAATTGGTTCAATATTCAATTGGCACAAATTCTTTTATCACTTTATATTGACATTATGGTTGTTCAAGCATGGCTTTTATATAGAAGAGACTGCACTGCTTTAAAAATACCAAAAAAGGAACAATCACCCCTATTGGAATTCAAGGCAGAAATTGCACAAACTCTGTGTATGAAAAATACAGTAAATGGTTCTAAAAGAGGGCGTCCATCTAGTTCAAATGTATCCACAGCATATGAGGAAAAGAAAAGAAAATACCATGCAACAGCACCCATTCTCTGCGCAGAGGTTAGAAAAAATGGAATGGGTCTATATATTTTGAAAAGAAAGGAAGATGCAAATATTCTAATTGTAAAGGAACTCCCAAAGTTCAATGCCAAAAGTGTAAAATATTTCTTTGTTTTACTACAACTTCCTAATTGTTTTAAGAATTTTCATACCGAATAAAGTTTTCACATAATAAATTTTTATTTCACTAAATGTAGTTTAATTGCATATTGTTGCTTACAGTACACATTCCGTATTTTGCAAAAAAAGGAGGCCTACTCAAAAATTAAATTAGGGAACATTTATGTTCATAATTAAAGCCATATACAATGAAAAAAAGATTTTTAGTTCGCATATTTAAAATTTATGCAATATAGGGTTAATTGACCTTTCTCGAAAGTACAATTTAACTTAGAATTGGTACATTAAGTAAAGCAAAATGATCATAAATTCAATTATTTCCTCAAAATTACTAAAGTAGATTTTAAAATTATTTATTTAATAATTAATTTATGGATATTGATTACATTTATTAGTATGGTAAATATTATTTTGTAACGTGATGAGTTTTGTGAATGATGAATTCAACTAATTTTTACTAGCATACGTTTTTTTTAATCTTTAATATTTTAATTTGTTTATAAAATTAAATTATATTCTTATAATTATTGTTTGTTATATTTCGGTTGGTACAAATAATTTATTAAAACATTTGCAAAAACATAAAATCTATAGTTTTATCTACAAAACGAAACATGCTAGGTATGTAATACCAAAAGAAAGGTTGTGATGCTTTCTACAAAATACAATACTACTATACAGGGTGCTCCGTTTAAATTTTATTAAGTTATTAGATAGCTCCGATTTAAGTTTTAAAAATAACACCACACTAAAAAATCTTTTAAATATTATTTACAGTTTTATTACCATGGAATATCCACAACCCTTTAAATATTACCATTTCCTCAAGAAATGTGTAAATATTTCAAAAATTAATAACTTTAGGCCTATAAAACCTCATACAAACTCTTAATATTTTTAAAAATACATTCAAAAATGGTTTAATATACAAGGTATTCCATTAAAAAAACAAAACTTCGTTTCATTCTGTTATTCCTTATATATATATATATATATATATATATATATATATATATATATATATATATATATATATATATATATATATATATATAAGGAGCAACGACTGTCAAACTCAATAAGCTCAAATATTTTTATAAATCAACTATACTTGTTTAAATCTGTTTTTTCATGGATTAAGTAAGTGATTGTAATCCTACCAATACGATTACAATATGTGAATTTTTGTATTTTTTGACCAATTCTTTGTAATTACCATCGATATTGTATTACTGCTCATGTAAGTCACATTTTACATTATTATTCTCCCTACAATCAACATGAGAGGTCACTTTTTGGGCTTCTCTTTCAATTTAAAGAACTTCATTAATCATTAATCCTTCTAAAAGAGTATTACTCTTGCAGATTTTTTAACTGGTGCTGTTTTCTAAATACAAAATGAAACATTTCCGCTAATATGTGGAATAGTAACATCTTGCTTTGTTTCTTTTCACCTCTTATCTGACTCAGATTTTTAAGAGTTAAAGTGTGAAAGGGACTCCACTTCTTTTCATTGTTTTTCATTGCTTCTATATTAATATATATATATATATATATATATATATATATATATATATATATATATATATATATATATATATTCGACTTTCTTCAGTGGCGCTTCAGTGATCGAGCAATAACAGGGGCAAATTATTATTTAAAAAATGAAAATACGTTATTATAGTATTTATATAAGGGGAGAGTATGGGATGAGTTTAGGCTTTTGGCATTCTCAGCCTATAGCTTGTTTTTATAAAGTGGCAATATTTAAGATCTGTATTCCGTTGAACATATAATTTCCAAAGATTAGTACGATTTGTAAGACTAAAAATTGACTGTACTTGCGAAACCAACAAGACTCGTTCTGATGATTACAGTTATCAGAGAGACTAGAAGATGTAGGTAACAAATTTTAGGTAAACGGTTTTCACTAATTGATTTTAAATTATTAGTCTTAATAAATTTAACTAATTTTAATTACACAAACTTTTAAGCGGATAACATAAAAGGGGTAGTCAAGAGAGAATGAACTGCTGTTTATAGAAATTAACTTGAGTGGGCTCATATTCGGATACGCAGTAAGGGAGCATAGATATAATTATTGAATTACATAATTAATTTTTTACTTCCCATAATGTCAAATCTTAAACAAATATATTGCATGTTAAGGCAGCATAAAAATATAGTATTGTCGAATTGGTAAAAGTTAAGGATTCGAATAATTACCTAGAAACACTGTGAGCCAATAATCGAGCCGCTATTGGTAATTAGATGTATAGAGACGGCATAATATACATCTAAAATCCCGAATTCATTATTCTGGTTATCGAAACAACTATTTTTTAATAATGAAAACAAACAAATATTTTTAAAATAATACTTCTTTACATCTCATCTTGATATATCATAGTAGGAAACAATTACTTACCATATTGTTAAAACGGTTCCAGTTCCTAAATTAAACCCCGTCATCTGTGCTAAAAATACTGTAGAAGTTGCAAGAAATAAAGCGGTTCCGTCCATATTAATATTAGTGCCGATTGGCATTACGAATCTTGTAATAGAAGAATGGATTTTTAAGTCATTATCTAATATATTAAAGTTAACTGGCAAAGCAGCAGCTGCGGAAGCTGTTGCAAACGCCGTTACCGTACCTAAAATATTACGTTCAATATTAAATGAAGAGCGAAATATGCACCAGGGTCTACGTACTATTAAAAATGATTTTAGTGCAGTTTTAGGATATATGTATATTGGTTATATAACAGAATAATGAATGATGGAAATAATGAATTAAGCTAAAATTATTACATCTCTATCTTCTTTTAATTTAAAATCTTCATTAAACAGACTTAATAGCCTGCAAGCCAATGAATTATTTTTAATGGGTCATTTGACCCAGAAAAAACCCAGCTGAAATGTACGGCGTTGCAAAAAATTTAATCTATATACTGATTCGAAACGGTGTGAATGAATGCCGTACTGTGTCAAATTACCGAAAATAAAAAAATTTCCTTTCTCCTGGTACCAATAATTTATGAATGCGGTACAAAAATGTTTTACTAAAAAAAACTTACCCACTTGGGTGGTAAGTTTATCTTACCTGAGATTCACATGTACCGATAATAATTGACGGCATAGTTTCTAAAGTTGTCATATTTAAGTATTGATTTATATGTTATCCATGCTGGGTCAAATGACCTATTAAAAATCTCCCATGTACTCTCCCGTAGACTAGGAGTACCATAAATATTACGTTCTCGGACAAGACAGAAGTAAATTGTACCTAGTATTTGTTTATATTAAGGTTTAATTCAAACCAACAGTCACGGGACGGTCGGATCATCGTTAAATCCCTGTTAAGTCAGGAGGCAACCCATTCACACACACACACAGTCAAGGCAGAACCCCGTCAGTCTACTTGAGCATTCAAGTCGATTAACTCTACAAGTCGAAGATGCGTAAGAGAAAACACTACAAAGTCATAGACGTATATATTAACATATACTAAGCAGTGTGTAGAGCTAAGTGACAACACCATCTTTTTTTTTCATTGTTCGATCTATCTAACTCTTAAAAATAGTGAAGCTACGACAGTATCTTTTAAGGGGGGAGAAGTAGAAATACGTAAGCTTCCCGATACAATGTACCATGGTCTGTCAAATATTAAATGAAATTACTTATCCTAAATCACGCTCCGTAAGCGGTGACATGTAGCCGAAATCACGTGCCCATCATGCATTTTAGAAAAATTTTAATTTGATCATTGGCGGCGCCTAAGAAAATATGTATGTTTCCTTGCTGGTCACTTTACATTGTAACAATGAAATATTATATTTCTGTTTATAATAATGAAAATAATACATGACATCTAGTTTATAAACTAAGTTTTCAATCAAATTAATAATGTGTCGAGTAAGTGGATGAGCAGAAGTCAATTATATACCTAAATATGTAAAAAGTTCAAATTAATATATTTTTTTTTATTTCGGAAGGATATTCAATTATTTAGCAGGTCTATAGAAAGAGTACTAAACCGCAGATGCTTTTTTGGTCTGCATGTATAGAATGTCTTCTAAAAACATGTCAAAAAGTGTTTATTTGGAAGAACTTCTACATCGATTTATGCATTACATGAATCAAATTGTTACAAATACAATACTCTCCGCAATTGATTCTACGTATTGCGTTTACGGTAGTAAACAGAACGAAACGCAATTATCAAGATTCGAAATTTATTTCTGAGAAAAAATTAATTTTCTTGAGTGTCAAATAACCGAGAAGTCTATTTAATTAATAAAGTAATTAATCAATGTCCTGATATTATGTCGAAATGTGTTTACGCAACAAAATAAAGATACATCAGATGAATCAACAGCTGAATCAGCAGATTGCTGTAACTACACATCGAAGCGAATACCTTAATACTTTTATTTTATATGCGTCAATAAAAAACTAAATATTCCGTCAAAGGAAGAAATCGAATACAAAGTAAACGTTTAACTTCACGGTATGGAACAGGAACGATAACACAGTCCAACAAATCTTACTTGAGAAATATCAATATCAATCAAAAATATCATTTTAAATGTTTTTAATGCTCTGATTTTAAAAATGATTTTTTTCATATAGTTTTTTTTTGGAATCGACTGTATAATTTTAACTTCGATCGAAAAGATATACACAAAGGCTAAATGAAGAATACGTTATAGCTTACTTAAGCAAATTACTGGCAAAAATTGAGAGGCATTATTCCACCACAGAAAAAGAATGTCTCGCCATTCTATTTGCCGTAGAGAAAGTAAGGTCTAACCTAACCTAAAAGCTTCTAAATTTGTAGTTATTGATTATTATTTTAAAGTGGTTGTTTTTTATTAAAGACCCCATAGGCAGAATTGCTCGTTGGGCCCTGCGTTTGCAAGCATATGACTTTGAAGTCATACACCGGAAAGGAAAAGATCATCTAGTGCCTGATGCACTATCTCGTGCAGTTCCTTGCGTGAATGCTTTGAATGTAGACTCTTCTACTTCTATACAGGTCAGTTCAGACCGATGGTATTTGGATATGATTTCTATCTATCTAATTAGCCTTCTTCGGTCCATCTTTGGACATAGGCCTCCCCAATTATTTGCCATTTTTCTCTGTATGTCGCTATAGTCATCCACCTAGAGCCCACGTGCTTCTTGATATCATCTGCCCATCTCATTTGGGGTCTTCCTCTGCTTCGTTTATATTCCCACGGTCTCCAACTTATAAGAAATTTGTTCCATCAGTCTTCTTTTTGTCTTATATTGTGTCCGGCAAATCTCCATTTCAATTTTGCAACTTCTTGTCTAACATCCCTCACTTTTGTTTTCTCTCTTATCCACTCGTTTCTCTTTTTATCCATTATTCTTATGTGCAACATTTGTCTTTCCATTGCTCTTTGGGTTTTTATGATTTTGTCCATATTTGCTTTTGTAAATGTCCACGTTTGGGAACCATAAGTGAGAACAGGGAGTACGCATTGATTGTATACTTTGGTCTTAAGATGCTATGGATATCTTTTGTTTTTAAGAATGTAGCTTAGTTTGCCAAATGCCGCCCATGCCAGTCTAACTCGTCTTTTTATCTCCGCTGTTTGGTTTTCTTTGTTAAGTTTTACAGTGTGACCCAGATATATATAATCCTGAACTTGTTCTATTTCATCTTGTCCGATCCTCATTGTGATATCTTCATCTGTATTTGTTATGATTTTGGTCTTGCTGTAATTCATATTAAGGCCTATCTTTCCAGCTTCTACGTCCAGTTCTTTCATCATTTCAAATATGATATGATTTCTAAGGTAAACAAATTTCCGAGAAACAATCCGGTTTGGGGGGTAGAGATAGAAAAACTTTTCAAGAATATAAAACCGCGAAACCACGAACTAGCTTCATCAGAGTGGGTGACGGTGTTTCCAAGAGAACAAAAACTAAATCTTATAAGAGATCATTATGAACCTTGGCGTTTCAAAAACATTAAAAAGACTTAATCAAAAATATTATTGTTATTCAGCATCCTACTGCCAGTCATCCATGGACTCTTGTCAGTATAGCCTTAAATTTAACTTAATGTTAAATTACTTTACTAAATTTATTTTAGCCTTCCCTATTAGAGCCGCGACATCAGCCAATATAGTAAAAATACTAGAAAATCAATGTTTCTAATCTATTATGTACCAGAGAGAATTTTGTTAGATAATGGAGCACAATTTAGTAGCCATGCATTCCAACAACTTGTCTCAAACTATGGTATTGAATTAAAATTTACAGCAATGTACCATCCACAAGCTAATCCCGTGGAAAGAGTTCCTAGAGTAATAAAAACAAGGTCAGTATAATGTCGGAACAAGGAAGGAATCTCTGGATAAACTGTTTTCTGATGTTCGGAAGAGACAAGTCAACGTATGATAAAAGTAAAGTTCCATATAACCTGAGAAGAAGACCAGAAACATATAAAGTTGGGGGCATGGTTTGGAGAAGAAATTTTGTTTAGTGTGATGCTACAAGATATTTCAGTGAAAAATTGGCCCAAAAGTTTGTAAGACCATTTAGTATTAAGAAAGTGGTCTCCCCATGGAGTTATCAACTTGCTGATGAAAATGACTCTCATACAGGAACCTGGAATGCTAAAGATTACAGGAACCTAGAATGCTAAAGATTTGAAACTGGTTACTCAGGACAACGAGGTCAAGGAAATTAAGTCGAAACAAAGAAACTTAAAATACCATTGGAGAAAAATGAAGGAAAAACAGAGTTGCGTCCCTGGAAAAGATTGTAAACATTACCTTCAAAAACTTAAAGTATAAGGTAGGATCCATTTAGTTTTCAATATTTCAAGCGGAACTTAAATAACAGGTCAAAGCAGCCCACAAAAAAAAATCAGTGTTAGTTCTATTATTATAATATTCTGTAATATTGATGGCTGAGTACCACCGCCGAAGGGCGGTTTTTCTTAAAATCAAACCTACCATAATGTAAAATCTACCAGCATAATTTTAACGGCATAAATGATGTTGTTTCTAGAGATGGATCTTCTCATTTACCAAACATAGTATGTTGTACTCTTGTTCCGAAAATACCACTAAGTGTCAACATTTTGCGTAGTTCTGATGAAGCCCAAAAATTATGTGACGAAAGCTTAGCTAAAAATAAAAGACACTCACTTTGAAGCACACGTTTTTATTGCTTGCTTATCACAGGGTTGTTCCAAGTTAACCTTACTCTGTTATATATATATATATATATATATATATATATATATATATATATATATATATATATATCTATATATATATATATATATATATATATATATATATATATATATATATATATATATATATATATATCTATATATATATATATATCTACATATATATATATATATATATATATCTATATATATATATATATATATATATATATATATATATATATATATATATATATATGTGTGTGTGTGTGTGTGTGTGTGTGTGTGTGTGTGTGTGTGTGTGTGTGTGTTTGCAATGACTGCTTAGTGAAAAACTGTGTATTCTTCACTCCTTTTCATACATAATTTTTTTTTCAAAATACTTAAATTATTCATTGAAAAAATAAGATGATGTTCATCACTAAAGGTAAATTCGTAACGGTACAACTTTACATGTACACGGTACATTTAATATGCATAAAAAGGTAAAGCAAGCAGCTGGTCTTCAAAAATCTAACACAGCTAGTAAACTGCAATATCAACAGGGAAACATCATCATGATGATAATAGGTCTGAACAACCTCCATCCTACATATATAATGACCACTTAACAATCACATCAGATGAAGTGGAAAAAGCAATATCACAACTAAAAGAAGGCAAAGCTTCTGGACCTGACAATGCATATGCTGTTTACCATAAAGTGTTCGATACAGTAAAACACGACAAGCTGATGGAGATATTAACAAATATTGGAATAAACATCTGTAATCTAAGAATTATTAGCAATCCTTACTGGAATCAAATATCGTCTATTTGTACAGAGGCAGGAGAATCCGATTATATAAAAATCAAATGTGGGGTCCGACAGGGATGTATACTATCACCCTTGCTGTTTAACATATACTCTGAGGAAATATTTCAAGAAGCAGTAGAGGATATTAAAACCGGAATTTGAATTAACGGAAAATGTATCAATCACATCAGATACGCGTATAACACGGTGGTATTCGCTAACAGTTATAAAGCCCTCCAGGAGTTAATGAATAGAATTACAGAAGTGAGTCAGAGGTATGGACTTTCACTGAACATTAAAAAAACAAAATGTACGATGATCTCTAAGAAGGAATCAGTGTGAATGGTCAACCAATAGAAAGAGTAAAAACATACACCTACCTTGGTACGAACGTCAATAAAAATTGGGACCATTCTCTAAAAATAAAATGTAGGATAGAGAAAACAAGATCTGCATTTTAAAAAATGGCTAAGCTATTCAAATGCCATGATTCATCAGTACCCATAAAAATCAGGTTACTACGATGTTATATCTTTCCTCTACTGTTGTAAGGAGTTGAGTCGTGCACTCTCACATACGCTATCTGCAAAAAAATTGAGGCGTTAGAAATCTGGCTTTATCGTCGAATCCTGAAGATATCATATATCTACCACGTTACTAACCAGGACGTTTTATTAAGAATGCAAAAAGGAAAAGAGTTGCTAACCACAATAAACACAGCCAAAATCGAATACCTCGGTAACATCATGAGGAACAGCGAAAGGTATGGGTTGCTGCAATTAATTCTACAAGGAAAATGGGGACCAGGAAGGCGAAGGATTTCCTGGCTGAAAAATTACCTACGTTGTTCAACACAACAACCATAAATGTTTTGAGAGCAGCAGTTTGCAAAATACAGATTGCCATGATGATCGCCAACATCCGAAACGGATAGGCACTACAAGAAGATGAAGTACAACTTAACGCTCTCCTTTTGCAAAAACGCCGTCTGTATTTTGTACGCCATGACGTTTTATTGCAATTTTATGAATAATTTCTGAAAAAAAATAGATTATTGTTCCTACTTTTTCTATCGCTAAATTGAAAACTGTCGCAGTGTCCCAAAGGAAAATGATCCGGTTTAGTTCCAGAGTTGGAAAAAAGTTTATTTATTGTTTTTTAAACAAATACATTTATAAAAACATATGTATATAATCAAATAAACAAAATAATTACCTTGAGTAAATGCTAAGTAGTATTTGAAGGGGTTCTTTCTTACAAAAAAATAATAAGCGGGTTGCAAAATTATGAGTTGCGACAGAACTACTCCTATAAGAATTGTTGCAATGAACCATCCCAGCTGAGATATAACTAACATTATGTCAGCTACTGAAACAATTTTTGCAGCTATAATACTACATATTCCAAATGGTGTTATCCAAACAACACCTTTTACCATTTTCATTATAACTATGAATATTGTTGAAAAAAACTCCTTAACAACATTTCCTTTTTCGTCTATTGTACCGAGAATTGAGCCAAATATAATGCAAAAGAAAACAATACCGATGTTATTGGTTCCAGGCCTGAAAATAATCAAATTAACCTCGTTAATATATAGTTATAAAACAAGTTTTTGCTTTAGTTATCTATATGTATATCTAGATATGATCCTAATGATATGAGTACGGTAGAGAATTACTTCATTATCATTTTGGCTTAACAACTTTATGTGGATCCCATTCTCCACAACGCTTTTCCTTCATTCTTTCCTGTCCATCGCCTTTTTTCGTCTTCCTCTTCTACACTGCCCAATCGGTTTATGGATGCCCACTATGTCCGTAAAGTATGGAACAAATTCTTTTTTAGCTAAAGAGTGCATTTTAAGAAATAATCCTGAAACACGTCGATTTTTGATTTTAATTTACCGTATTTTAAAATAATATTCTAATATACAAGGTGAATTACTTTCGAGTAATGAAGTCACAGTCATTTTTTTAAATGGAACACCCCCATTTTGTCTCAATTTTCGGATTACTCTAGCTGAGCTCATTCCAAAAATGTATCACATGTTGATTTAAATTTGTACAGGGTGGACAAAAATACAATAGTTTTGTGTGTTCATAAAATAACGCGTTAGTTAAATTACAACAAACAATATTATCAAAAATACTTATTGTCTAGCGGACAGAATATGATGAAATACATGACTTTATAAATGTTCGAACTGCAGCCCTTGCTGTATTTGACAGTAACCAAAACGTTATACAAATTCTTGTTGAACCTTGTTTATTGTGTCTTGAGAAATATTGTTTATTGCTGTCCGAATTCTCTGTTGTAATTCTTGAATATTTGCTGGTTTCGTTTGATACACAACATTAAATTAACAATATCAAAAATACTTATTGTCTAGCGGACAGAATATGAAAGAAATTATTTCTTATCAATTTAAAAGAAACATAGTAGGCTATGGTTTTGTTAAATGTCATTATTTGTTTAGTAATTTATTGATGTTCAGTGACAGTTTAGTACTAGCAAATTCTATACAGCATAAGATGTTTTACTTAGTTTTGAAGAAGATGCGCACACTTTTGTGCGTAAAGTTAGTCGCGATATCAGTGTTAGCAAAAAAACAGTACACAAACTATTAAAGCTTGAAAAATGGCATCCTTATAAAATCAAACTTGTGCAGGAATTAAACGAAGATGATCCCGATAGAAGAATGCAATTTTGTTCGAACATTTATAAAGTCATGTATTTCATCATATTCTGCCCGCAATAAATATTTTTGATAATATTGTTAATTTAACTAACGCGTTACTTTATGAACGCACACAAAACTATTATATTTTTGTCCACCCTGTACCAATTTGAATCAACATTTTTGGAAAGACATCATTTAAACCGCTAAACGCAGTGGCATGGTATCGGGATGCTTCAAGCTGGCAGAAGTCAAAGAGACGTTGCTGAGGTCCTCCACATGAACAGAAGTGCCATTAATCGTTTGTGGTTTCATCAACAAAAGAAATTATTCTTTTCCCTTTTCCCTTTTTTCTCTTATTTCTATCATATCAAATTAATAATAAAATATTTACAATTTTATTAAAGCAGTATACATTAATCAGAATTATTTCTATTTTACATTTAAACTTACCTTAAATATTATTAACAAAAAAAAATTAAAACTAATTACGTGTGTTGTGAATTTATTTAACTGCTATGTTTTTATTTAATTTATAATGTCTTTATTAATTCTCCACATGAACAGAAGTGCTATTAATCGTTTGTGGTTTCATCAACAAAAGAAATTATTCTTTTCCCTTTTCCCTTTTTTCTCTTATTTCTATCATATCAAATTATTAATAAAATATTTACAATTTTATTAAAGCAGTATACATTAATCAGAAATATTTCTATTTTACATTTAAACTTACCTTAAATATTATTAACAAAAAAAATTTAAACTAATTACGTGTGTTGTGAATTTATTTAACTGCTATGTCTTTATTTAATTTATAATGTCTTTATTAATTTATTATATTGTTCTTATCTTAATTCATTAAAAAGCACGATAATTTATATCAATTTATTTAACGAATAATACATAATTTATATAGGCGAACGTAACAATTAAAATCGTGGGCGCGTGTCTTCAGATATTAACTGACTCCTTCAATGAAAGCTCCGTTATTATATATAAAAATACAACTGGCCTAGAATTCAGGAGAATCCCTCTGATTTATACTAGAAGGTAAATCCGGGTCATAGTCCGACCGGGTTCTGATAAATTTCTGCCAGCTAATGGAAGGGTCTCGTAAAATGTAACATTGCACCCCTCTTTAAAGATGGTTCCTCCTGGAACCTTGTCGGGACTGGAACTCGAACGGTATGCTGGTATCGGCAACTAGACCCTCTTTTACAACTTCCAGTTGTATAAAAATGACAAGGGACGTTTTCTCTCCGCACCAGTAACTATGCGGATTGCAACAGACTAACACCTGGACTTCGGTGTCTTTAAAGATCTTCTCCACCATATTTCGGATAACCCTCCAATCTAATTGGCGGCACTCCAACTTTGGCATGGCTAACTTTTGCACGTCGGACTCTAGTACGTGCTCTCTCAATTGAAGTAAGGCTTCCCATACATCTCGGTAGGTAGGTTGGTCACGGGCAGTGTCTTTTGTTACCAGGTAGAAAAGGTAACGTGATGCATCTTGGAGTTTCAAGGTTTTACCGGGAGCTGGCACTTGGCATTGAAGTTCTGCAACTCGACCAAACTTCCTTTGAAAGACGGATGCCAACCCTGGTGCGTCTTTGATACTGGCCGGGATGGTAAGGGCCAGCGAGTAGTCATCGGGGAGCGCGAGTAGATCTTGCTTTTCGTCAGTGGTAACACCATGTCTTGCTTTACCGGTACCTCCATAGGCACCCATGAATTCCTCAAACGTGAGGTCAGACACATCTTGGACTTGGTTTACTTCCACTTCTTCGTCTACGTCGTGGTCACCTTCGAAAGACGCCAGCCGGTTATGGTGTACTATCATCGGCTTTCCCCTCGGAATCTTGCTTATTCGGTAGATGACATCGTTGATCTTCTCCATAATTAAGTATGGGCCTTCCCAAAACTGCTGCAATTTGGGAGAACAACCTTTTCGTTGCTTGGGATTATACAGTCATACTTTGTCGTTCTTCTTAAAGCAACCCTTTTCGGCTTGTGTATCGTACCGTTTCTTCATTCGGTCGCTAGCGATCTGAAGGTGGGAACGGACCAACTCATGTACATCGTCCATTCTTCTTCGTAATTCGATCACATAATCTTCACCTGCTACATCTTCTCCAGGTCGACACCCAAACTCTAGATCACAAGGTAGTCGCATTTCGCGTCCGAATAGGACTCTGGCTGGTCCCAGTCTCGCTGATGATCGGACACCATCTTTGTCAAATATTTGCCAACTGTCCTATTCATTCGTTCTACCATACCATCAGATTGCGGATGATCTGCTGTAGTTCTTGTTTTCTTCATGCCTAGTCTATCACATATTCCTTGGAATAGATCGCTTTCGAAGTTCCTGCCTTGGTCACTATGTATCTCCAAAGGCACCCCAAATCGGCTGATATATTCTTAGATCAACTTATCTGCAACGGTGGCGGCCTTCTGGTCTGGAAGTGCGTAAATCTCGACCCACTTAGTAAAGTAATCCATTACTACCAACATGTACTTGCCTCCATTTTCACTTTCTGGGAATGGCCCAGCGATATCCAAAGCTATTCTTTCAAACGGGCTTCCAACATTATATTGTCTCATAGGAGCTCTCCTTTTTCGGTAAAGCCCGTTACTCGTAGCACAAATAGTACATTTCTTACACCAGTCTTTTACGTCGTCGGAACTGTTCATCCAATAAAACCGTTCCCGAATTCGCTGAAGGGTTTTCTTTACACCAAAATGCCCTCAGGACTCGTTTGAGCAAGCCATCTTCCATGATAAATGAGTCCCACTGGGGCCAATACGTCTTAACTACTGAGCATAGGTTTGATATTTCTTGCCAAGGTGGTCGACGGTTTTCCTCTTTCCATTTTCGAATTTTCTGTATAACTGGATCTCTTTCTTGTTCTTCTCTGATCTTAGTAGGCGTCCAGTAGTCGTTGACCATCGTTGTTCTTAGCACTGCTGCTTCCTTGGATTCCGTTTTGTAGCAGTGGGAATACTCTGCTGGGCATGGCCTTCTGGAAAGAGAATCAGCGTTTCTGTGGCTAACTCCGGCCCGGTGCTCAATCTTAAAATCGTATTCTTGGAGTCGTTTGATCCACCTGGCTATCTGACCCTCTGGATTCTTAAACTGCATCAACCACTTAAGAGCGGCATGGTCGGTTCGGATTAAAAACTTTCTTCCGTAAAGGTATTGATAGAAGTGCTCTACTGATTTCACTACTGCTAGAAGTTCTCTTCTCGTGACACAATAATTCCGCTCAGGTTTTGAAAGAACTTCACTAAAATATCCGAGGACTCGTTCCTGTCCTCCTTGAATCTGAGACAGCACTCCTCCAATTCCCACATTACTTGCATCTGTATCTAAGATGAACTCTCCTTCTGGCAGTGGATACCCTAAAATTGGTGCTGTTTTTAAATGCTTTTTCAAGGTCTCAAAGGCATTTTGGCAGTCTGTATCCCAGCGGTAATCTCTTGCTCTCTCCGTAAGTCGCGTTAATGGCTTAGCGATATCTACAAACTTCTTAATAAACCTTCGGTAATAAGTACATAGTCCAAGAAAACTTCTCACTTGGTGTTTTTCAGTTGGTTTTGGCCATTCCTTAATGGAATCGATTTTTCCCTTATCCACGGCCACTCCTTCTTTACTGAGTATATGACCCAGATAATTGACTTTACTACCTTGAAATAGCTGGCACTTCTTGGGGTTTAGCATCAAGACGATTATGTCATCTAAATAAACCAGGCATGTTTTCCAAGATAACCTTCTCAACACATTTTCCATAAGCCTCTCAAATGTCGCAGGAGCATTACAGAGTCCAAATGGCATAACGTTGAATTGCCACAATCCAGATTTTGTGGTGAAGGCTGGCGCGGGTCTGACGTAACAATTAAAATCGCGGGCGCGGGTCGTCAGATATTAACTGACTCTTTCAATGAAAGCTCCGTTATTATATATAAAAATACAACTGGCCTAGAATTCAGGAGAATCCGTCTGATTTATACTAGAAGGTAAATCCGGGTCATAGTCCGACCGGTTTCTGATAAATTTCTGCCAGCTAATGGAAGGGTCTCGTAAAATGTAACACGTGGTTTAGTTGACAATTTATTTATTTAACTAATGCATATTCGTAATGTACGCAAAAAGTACATGCAAGTTCAAAAAGAAACGTTGAAATACATCAAAAAGGACCAGCGATACAGTTATCAGCTCCTTCCCCCTCATTTCAGCTACCGCGAGTTTCAAAGTCAGCTGATTTTAAAGAACACATTTTGAAGCTTTGTGGACGATTCCATTAAAATTCAATATTTTTAGAAGCTAATACATTAAAACTATAAAGTATATTCTTTCAAATAGCGCTAATTAGATTTCTTAATTGTTATAAACAAAGCTGCTATGAATTAAATAACAAAAGAGGCTAACTTTGTCCCAAATTATTTTAGGAAAAAAAACTAATGCTTTGTAAAAAACTAATGCTTTTTAAATATAAAAAAATAATATTTTTTCAGGAAATGGTTTAAAAGTTATTCGAATTGTTTATAAGCAAAAAATCAACATGTTTTGCAAAATTATTTTGCAATATTTTAAATTAATTTTCTTATTTTTTTTTAAATGTAAATAACAAGTCTTTTTCTTCCAGAAACTACCCTTACAATTACTAAAACTATATAATTTTCTGACTTATATTGTTGCAAAAAAATGTATTTGGGATAAACAAATAACATAACTTTTAAACTATTTGACCCATAACTTTGAAATTTTGATTGTATTTTAAGCACTATAAGGCACAGCATTCCACAAAATATAAATATTATAAGTTTATTTTCAAAAAAGTTATTAACATTTATAAAAATAAAAAAGTTTCTTTTCTTCTAAAATTTATTTAAAATGCTTCACTTTTTGCTGGTAGACGAAAAAAGCAAAAATGTTTCGTTTTTTGACGTTAATTTGTTAATAACTAAGTTAACTACTTAACTACTAAGTCCAAAAACTCGACTACAGAATATAGGTTTTTGTTACAGAGGACCATACTACTCAAAACCATTATCGTTTGCCTGCCGGGCGAGTGTCAAAAACAGGATACTTTTTTTGCTTATTTCCCTGGCCTATGACAGTGAAGTGAACGCTGGAACTTAAAATAAAATGCATTTATTTGGTCGCAGCGAGGCTCGGTGCTCGGCATCTCGTAGTGTCGATCGTAGAGTACTATAGACGAGTATTGAACAAATACTAAGCTGGAATACTATGGTCCAACCCCATGGTCCGATATCTGGCTCTAGGCTGGACGCTGCGCGTTGACGGTGAAGGCTGGAATTTTTAACGTAATGCATTTATTTTACGTGGCGCTGATACGATGATACCATCCGATGGTCCGACCGAGGGTCGGCGCCTCGATATGAAACACTCGGGCCAGAAAGGCTCAGGTTTGTAACATCGTCGCCCTCTATTACATAAATAACTATTACAGTACCTATTAATCCTACTTTATAGCCACTTGTATTTTTAATTTTAAAGACACTTTGATGCGCATTGTATAAAGAAGTAAAATATGTAGGTTTTTTAATCAAATCGGAACTGAAATTTGGATTTATTTATACTTACCGTGTACCAAGAAATCTCTCGTCTTTGCTTATTTCTACTGTCTGATTATTTCTTAGAATTTTTATAGTAGAGTTGATATAATCTGTGTGTGTCTAAAATAATATATTACTGAACTATATTATATAGACTAAATGAAAATGTTAGTACATAAATAAATGCATATTACACAGTATATAAAAGAATAAATAAAATCCTAAGCCAACTATTAATAACTAAATCAAATTAGCAAGGTTCTGAAACTAGTTTATTGTGGCATGTCTAAGTTAAATATTATATTTTTATGGGATTAAGCCACAATATATTGGTTGTGATTGTGATGAATTTTTAAATAACTAATGTTTGACGTTTCGATTTTTACTCCGGAAATCGTTCTCAAAAAAGGATTTCCGGAGTGGAAATCGAAATGTCAAATATTATTTATTTAAAAATGTGATTATCGTCACAATCACAACCAATAATTGTGACTTAATCCCATAAAAACATAAAATTAAAACAAAATTAAAACAAAATTACATACACAACTAAAAAAGGTAAGTATCAGAACTGACAGAAAATTTTTGAATAACCTAAATCTAAAAACAAGCCGATAATATTAGTCCAAGCTGTAGAGACAATAATAATGAATGATTTAGAGCATTATTTGCCGCTATTCAATAGTTAAAGTTTTATGAGGAAATATAATATCCTCATAATAATCCTCATAATTTATATATTTATAAATAATAAAAATTTATTTACAAAAAACTACGATTTATAGTAAAAACATGAGTAAAGTTGAATGTTTTTTCAAGTAGCCGAATCGGCTCGGTTTTGCCTGATTCTCATTGTCGTCTCCGGTGTAATTAATAAACGTATGAAAATGTGTTTGCAACTTGGTGCAAGTTTCCATGTTTATTAATTTATCCAACTATTGCGCAATATGGTGTTATATTGCGTAGTTGGCCGGTACGCTCTTATTGTGGCATTATCTTGAAGAGACAATGCCATTGTGGTTTTATTAGGTGGTTGAAAAAAAAAACATTCTTTCTAAGAAGAAAAAAACACAGCTTCAGAGTCTTAGAAAGAAACAGAGCCCTTCGAGCAAAGTGCTCTAGGGAGCTACTCTACACGGGTAAAACCATGAGTTAGACACTACTATCACAACTGACTTGAGATCCGAAAATGTCCCATATTTAAAGATAAATTAACTTTTATATGAAACTTTTTCATTTCTCAACCAATTAAATTTAATTATGTGTTCCAGAAGGAAGGGCGATGAACATCGAAGTGCGTGATTGGTGGCACTTGATGACATCATTTTGCCCCGATAACTTCGAAACCACGGCACTCTGAACAATTTACATCTTCGTTAAATATGGAGAAATGTCACTATCATTTATCTAGAGTAGCGGAAAATTTTGTGAACATTGGCGATATTTTTTTGCTGCGATTTACGCTTTAGTGAATATTTCTTTTTAAATTACTCTTAATCATCTTTATTTTACATATAATATACAGTGTGTCCGTAAAGTATGATTTTTCCGTCGATTTTTAAATTTAATGTTCTACATGTTGTAATAAAATTTCATTATACAAGGTGATACACATTACAGTGATGACGTCATCGGTTCTTTTTTTAAATGTAACACCCTGTATTTTAGGACATATTTAGATCGATAAAAATGAGCTGATTCCAAAAAAGTATAATACTAGGGGTCTACGTCTAACTACCTGAGTGCCGTCAAAGTTAGACGACACTGAAAAAAGGACCCTTTTCAAGTTAAAGAGCCTGATTTAAACAACTTTACTCTTCCTTTACTCATCCATGAAACAAAATACCATTGACAATGTTATTGCCGTGCAAACAAACAGTATGCAGGCAAATAACAGTCCAATTATTGATGATCTCGAGAAATATGCTAGATAAACCGAAGAAATCCTTATCAATCATGTTTGTGAGAAAGAACCGTACATAATAATGAATTTGGAAGATTTTAATATTACAAACGCGGTCACTAATGGCACAGAAAGATCAGAAGAAGGCATCTCGTGCATGCAAAAGACGAACTGCCAAGACAATGAAATGTCCAAAGACCCGGACTTAATAGGGAAGCAGAGATGGAGTAGCGGTTTCGAAAAATTTATGTGCAATGAAGGATGTAAAGAAAACGATTCGAACAACAGTACACTGAGTCCAAAAGAATCAACGAAGCGTTCAAGCTCTAAAAGGCGTAAAACAGACAAAAACAAATGGAGCAAACACGAGAACTACAAGAATAGAGAAAATGGGCTTAAGTATCAGGGAAGAAAAAAAGAGAAAATGATTAATGGAATTACAATATAGAAAAGGCGGCAAAAACTATGAAACCTTATTGCAATTATAAGTTAAGTATAAACGACAAGACAAAATTGAAATGTGGTTCTATTCTGACAAGGCTAGACACGAAATATTCGACAAGTTTTGGAGAAGTTTGGACTTATATTTTAATCTATTTTTTTTTAATACGGTTCTTTAATAATTTTTTTCCATTTTCATTAATTTTTGTTGTTGTTTTAAACTGCTCTGCTCTAGAGCAGTGGCATATACCGCTCCGATGAGATCTAAAGAGGTCGAAATACGTATAAGCGGCTTGCCACTGCCCTGTATCGAAGCAAAAATCTAATACCGTCATTATGTTTTATTTCTTTACTCTTTAAAAGGCATTAGAAGACGTAAATGAAGGCATATTTATTAACGGAGCACTTCTGAAAAATCTTAGATACGCAGATGACAGATCTTAGTTGATCGCATTACCCAATACTGCGAAAGGTATCGAATGGCACTGAATACAAATAAAATAAAAATCATGGTGGTAAGCAAGAACGAGATTGAGGAAGACAGTATTTATGCTAAAGGAAAACTTTTGGGCAGGGTGCACAGATATCAGTACTTAGGTTGCGAACTAAATGAAGAATGGGATAGAAGTACGGAAATAAAGAGATATAAATACGGAGATAGCTAGAAGTGCCTTTAATAAGATGAAAGCAATATTATGCAATGGAAAACCCAACATCGAAATTAGAACTGGAGTATTAAGATACTACGTGTTCTCTGTCCTGTTGTATGGAGTTGAGGCCTGGACAATTACAGAGGCGACAGAGAAAAAACTCAATAACTTTTAAATGTGGTGTTATCGAAGAATGTGGAAAATATCTTGGACACAACACATAACAAATGCGGAAACGCTACGAAGTATGAAAAAAGATAAAGAAATACTTAACACTATAAAGAAAAGAAAAATGAGCTACTTTGGTCACATACTAAGAAACGAAAAATACGAATTGATGCGGTTGGTCATACAAGGGAAGGTGGAAGGCAACAGAGGACCGGGGAGAAGACGCACGTCCTGACTGAAGAATCTGGGACAATGGAGTGGGAAAACGTCAATAGAACTTTTCAGAACGGCTGCAGATAAAGTCAAATGGGCCATGATGATCGCCAATGTCCTTAGGGATGGGGCACGTTAAGAAGAAGAAGTCAGACATAGTGCTAACTATCTAACACAAACATACGTTACACTACTTATTTATAACATATAACACAACATATAACACAAAAAACACACAAAATAGTCAGAATTTGATATTCCTATGTCAAGTATGCCAATCAATCAATGTTGAAAAGTCATAACCTAATAAGAACTTGGTTATACATTTTCGCACAATTTTTAAATTAATCTTTAAACGATTTTCGCAGTGGAAATGCAAACGTCGAGCGTTAGTTAAAATTATTGTAATTTTCATTACATTTATAATTGTGGCTTAATCCCATATAAACATAATATTCATACTATTAGTAATGGTTCTACAGCTAATCAGCTATACAGGTTTTTTAAATGATTTCTGCATTCCAGGTTTTGTTACTGTAACGTTGTAGTTTCGATTCGATCGCTTCGCCAATCTTACTAATTATAACTTATTAATCACTGTTTTGTCGATAATCTTATCCTAAATCTAATACTATTATTGATCTCTAATAAATAATCTGATTTTTGATAATTTTTTTATTTTTCCTTTTACCAGCTACCTTTATTTTAGTTTCTTGGATTTTTTTATAATATTTTTTTGATTTTGTGACAGGGATACTTTTAACGACTTAATCATTGTTCCTCATGTTATATAATAAATGTAATTTACTTTTAATTTAGGATTTGTGGCACTAATTTCACTTAAAGAAATAATACCTAGAACTACTTACCTGCTGAAATGTTGCTTGAAAAATATTATCTGATATGATATTCCTAAAATTAATAAACTCATGTTACTTTATCTAAGGATGAAATTTATCAAAAATAAAGTTTAAAAGTCACAACATAAAGACAAATTCATAATGATTACTTCATTATAGACTAATAGATTCTATATAGATTATAGACTAATCAAGTTACCAAGTACTAATCAAGTCAAAAAATAAACCTTTTTTCGTCACAACGGGCTTGACAGTTGAAATGTGTAGTATGTAGAAATATTTTTAAATAAACAATCAAAACGTCAAACTCCTTATTTTACTCATAACTTAAACACTTTTCTATTTAGGGATTTGACGTCAACAAGCAACATTTTCAGAAAAAAAGATACATAAAATCTTCTTCTTCTTCAAGTGCCATCTTCGTTCCGAAGGTTGGCGATCATCAGGGCTATACGTATTTTCGAAACTGCTGACCGAAACAATTCGTTGCTGCTACAGCTATACCATTCCCGTAGATTCTTTAGCCAGGAGTTTCGTCTTCTTCCTATGGACCTTTTTCCTGCTATTTTCCCTTGCATAATTATTCGAAGCAGTTCATATCTTTCGCCTCTTGTAATGTGTCCCAAGTATTGCAGTTTTCGTTTTTTGATCGTAAATATGACTTCCTTTTCTTTATTCATTCTTCTCAAGACCTCGACATTTGTGACCCTCTCGGTCCATGATATTCTCAGGATTCTGCGATACATCCACAGTTCAAATGCCTCTAATTTTTGGTATCAATCTTTTTCAACGTCCATGACTCCATTCCGTAGAACAGCACAGAAAGTACGTAACATCTCATCAGGCGAAGTTTCATTTCAAGGCTCAAATCTCTTCCGCAGAACACTCTCTTCATTTTAGTGAATATGGATCTGGCTTTTTCTATTCTTATTTTGATTTCTGCTGAGCTATCGTTGTCTTCATTTATAAAAGTGCCTAAATATTTGCATTTGCTAACTCGATCGATAATTTCATTGTGTAAATATAAATTTTGTACATTTTGTGTTGATTTCGATATTACCATAAATTTAGTTTTCTTTATGTTCAAAGATAGTCCATATTCTTAGCTGCAGTCTGCTATCTTATTCACCAATGTCTGTAGCTCTTCAAGTGTTTCTGAATGAAGCTTATGAAAAAATGAGCTTATTTCTAAGGCTATGCCAGATAATTTGACTGAATGGATCTCAATAATCCGAGGAATATTTTCTTCTTTATAGCGAGATTCATAACTCCTTAGAAGCCCCGCTTCAACTGGACTTGATTAAAAAGTTCACGCTTACCGAAATGAGAATTACAATTCGGCTTCAGGATAAAGCATGAGACAATCGAACAGGTCCACAGAATAGTAAAAAAATCTCCTACGTGCTGGAACGTAAATCCCACCTCTCAGCAGTCTTCCTAAACGTCAGTCAAGCCTTCAATAACGTTTGGCATGAAGGCCTACTTTATAAAATAAAGAAAAAATTGCAATATCCTTTCTTTCCACTCCTAAAATTCTATCAGATAGATACTTCCTGGTAAAGCAGCACGATGAATACACTCAGCTCCACCCTATCAAAGCAGGTGTTCCACAATGAACTTATTTTATTCCTAATGTTCACTGCAGACCTACCATCCAGCAGTAACACAAAAGTTGCTACTTTTTCAGACGATACTGCAATACTGGCCGAGGACTCTGGTCCCGCAAAAGCAAAAAAATTTACAAAAAAACCAAAATAAAATAGAAACTTGGCTAAAAAAAAGGCGAATTATAGTAAATGAGACCAAGTCAATACATGTAACCTTTACAATTAAACAATGTGAATGCCCCCAGTCACATTCAATGGCAAGAAATTAAGTAAGGCCAACGACACAAAATACTTAGGAATCCATCTTGACAAACAACTAACCTGACAGGAGCACATCTTTACCAAAAGCAAACAACTTGGCATTTAATTTAGACATATGAACTAGTTGATTAATCGAAACTCTAAATTAACATTGGATAACAAACTGCTTATATACAAGGCGATCCTTAACCCCATTTGGACATATGGTATTCAACTATGGGGCACCGCTAGCAATTCTAATCGTGCAATCCTCCAACGCCTCCAGAAGAAAGTGTTAAGGTCTATAGTAAATGTTACATGGTATGATACATCCTCTTCTATGAAAAAGTCCTGGAAGTGCCTTTATTAAAAGAAGTTGTAACAAGTTACAGTGTCAAATATGGTCAACTAATAAAGGTTCATCCCAATGTACTCGCGAAGCGGATATTCGATGACAATAATGAAGTGCGTAGGCTGAAACGTTTTAAACCAAATGATCTACCAAACAGATTTAATGTTTGAGCAAAACCAACTGTATTTTAAATTCTGCCTTAATTATATGATATGTAGTTGTGATTGTGTTCTATTATTTTATTGCTTTTAACTTACTAACATACTTTTTAATTAAACTATTCATAATAAATTAGTAACATGTACAGTTGCTAAATAAAGAAAAAGAACTATCCATTGGAACATTAACATCATCATGGTTTTAGAAATTAATAACGGCGTTACTGATCATGACACTCGGAAGCCAAGATCTGGCAGGTAAGAAGAAGACAAGGACTCTCAGGTCGTTAATCAGGGAATTCCTTGTCAAAAGAACGTTGATGATAAAATAAGACTGTCCAACACTAGAATAGGAACCTGGAATGTTCAGAGCATGTTTCAGTCTGGTAAAATGCATAATGTTATTCAAGAAATGAACAAAGTGAATATCGATGTACTGGGTATCAGTGAAGTCAGGTGGCCCAACTCAGGTTGTTTTTCAACAGACGAAGCCACAATATATTATTCCGGTAGCGAGAATAACCAACACAGACACGGCGTGGCAGTAATAGTTAATAAAAAATCTAATAGAGCGGTGGAATGCTATTTCCCTATCTCAGCCCTTTACCGCCCTCTATTCAATGATTTCCCAGTTAGTACCTTTTAACCATTCCTCTAAATTTCTTATGAGAGTGCATTGACTTATGTCTTTTATACCAATCGGTAGAAAAAAATATTGCAGTGTGTTCTGTATGTTATAAGCAATACAGTAATTTTGTGACTTGTGACCATTGTACCGCCCTCCATAGAAATGTAATAGATGAATTTAATGAAAAATAATACCTTCCTAGGTCCAGTAAACTATCTAAAACGGAACTCCCTTTCTTATCGTCTATGGCATTTTCTAGAGATATTTTTAATCCTGGATCTCCCGGATGTATAATAATAGCTAAAACTGTCCCCAATAGTGCATTAAGAGCAGAAGAAATGAAAAAAATTAAAAAAGTCCTGATAGCTATTTTTCCATTTAATTTTGCGTTAACACTAGAAGATCCAGTTATTAAACTTGATAATATAAGGGGTAGTATAAGCAGTTTCAGTAGTCGCATGTAGATTTCACCCGGATATGATATTAGTAAGACAGTTGTTTCTGAGACATCTACTTGCCGTAAAATGGAACCTATAAAAAAATTAATTTAATAAGTTAACAAAGAGGTACCAACTGTTATTTTACTTTAATGAATTAACGATAATTAAACATTGTTTCGATCAACTTAATAGTATAACTGTAATACTCCAGTCGTCAGAAACGAAAATGCCACTCAACCTCTAAAAATCACACAAGATAAATTTTGCTGAGAATGTCAATGTTAAGACCGCAAAAATATGTAAAAAAGTTTATCGCTGCTACCCCCAAACATCCCCCTAAACGGAAAAAGTAATTAATTTTCTCACCACAATTTCATTTCACATACATAATTTAAAACAATAACATTGATGGTTGATACTGTTATAATTTTATTTTATTTCAACTTTCACAATTTTAAACAACGTTGGCTTCTGTCTTAAATAGACATATACAGTTACACTGACTGCTCTGTCATAACTTCCGTCATAACCTGCCAAGATTGTCATTTCAATCAGTTGCTTTGACAAAGTCCTCGTAGACATACCGTCTCAGGACTCGCAACTAATGTAGAGTCATATGTCGCCATGTTACCAATCCAACGGTAACTTTAACATCTCAACTGTAAATTAGACATAATGTAAACCAAATTTTATTTAATAATTTTTAAAGGGTTTTTACCCACATATTTAGTGGCTACATCCATGTATTAACTAGTAAGTATTAACCACATTTTACATTAACCTTAGTCAAAACTTAAATTATTTCATGTTCTTTTTAATTAAGTGGTTAAATACTATTTTAGGACACTGATGATTGAATACTTATTCCGAAAACGTTTTGTCAATTCAACATAGCCCAACTGGGTTTTTTATATACCTTTTTATAAAGGATTTTATTCAAAATTTTTTGGAAAAAGTTGATTTACCAAGAATCTGTACGCTGTAGAAAAAATATTTGAAACAAAAAATGTAGCTGAGTTAATGTTGAACAGAACTGTTTATTAGCACTTTTTGTGTAGAATGAACCGTTCTCTCAGAAACAACGCTTGAAGCGACCGCCGATTTTGAATGTCAGTTACGCGCGCGAAATCAATCTTTTTAATTAACTTTGTATCAACTTGACGGTAAAAATTCGATATCATTTAATTAAAGTATCCCATGAAAAAAATGCGTTTTAAAGGCGAAAAGTGCAGATTTAATACGCAATTTTTGAATTTTGCCGCAAATGAAGTGAGTCTCTGTAAAACTGTTAAATAAATAAACGTTGTGCGATCTTTGCTATTTTTTACGATTCTCGTGATATCAATAAAATGTGTCAATTCCATTGACCGGGCACTATAGAATTCCCATTATTAAAGACTAATCTTCAAAACCTATAGCATACAAGGATGTTTTTCGAAACAACATAACTTCAGCTCTACAAACTATACTCAATGCCCTCTTCGTGGATGGATTCCCGTGAAGTAAGATATAAAATGTTCAAAGAAAAGTACTGTAAAAAAACTTTATATAAGTAACAGAACAAAACTATCCAAAATGGAAGACAAACAAAGTTCCAAATTAGCACTGATATTTGCGAATTCAATCGACTATAGGTGGCAGTGCAGCTGTATCAATATGGTGGATATAATTGGGATAACGTTTGTTGTATAATTAATATGGACCATATGGACCATATTAATATGATTAATATGGATAGAAAAGGACCTTTGATTGAAGGACAAGCAGTGCTAGGTGCCAATCACATAATAATATGTGCGGAGTAACCTAAAAAAATGAAGTTCAGGTAAAACTTGAGGCATTATGTTTGCAAACCAGCAATCTGAAAGGATTACCGCAACAAATACGAATTCAAATCCTGTCAACCGATTCGAAAAAGACTTTCAATTGCAAGTGTACCTGTAAAGCTGGAGCCTCTGGGAAATGCAAACACGTTGTTGCTGTTTTGCTCTTTGTTTTTCGGTAAAAATACATATTTATTTTTGTAAGAATTGACAATATATATGTTATTTTTAAATTTTTATTTTTAAATCAAGTTAGCATGCAGCAGATAAACTCCAATGATATTGATGATTTGAATAACCTTATTACCGAAACAGTGAATAAAAGCCTTCTGCAACTGAAAAAACCAAAAACAACATACAATGAATTAGACAAAGAAATATTACAACAAATAAAAAGAAGGAAGATCTTAAATAAATCTAACAAAAAGGGAACCGACGAATATAGAGAACTTAATAGGCAGATTAGAAAAGGAATCAGACAACAAAAAGAAAAGAAAACGAAAAATTAATAAGAGCAACTATTGAAAAAAATAAGAGTATGAAATGCCTCAGACCGACACTAGGACGACGTCAGATGATATCATTAATGGGAAAAGACGAAAATGAAATCACAACTAGAGAAAACATACTGACACGAATAGAAGAATTTTACACAGAACTTTACAGAACACATCAACAAGATGATGAGATGAGACCAGCACGGAAATTAATAAAAAATGTTGGATCAGAAATAATGGCAAAAGTAAGAATTTCAGAGGTAACTACAGCATTGGAAAATATGAAGAGAAATAAAGCTGCAGGAGAAGATAATATTACCACAGATATGATATTAGAAGGAGGTAAGAAAATAATTGCAATTGTAACTAAGCTTGTGGACAGTTGTTTACATCAGGGCAAAGTCTCTAAGAGCTGGAACAACTCTAAAGTAATCTTATTACACAAGAAAGGTGATAGTCGAAAATTGGAAAACTACAGACCCATCAGCCTACTGTCACACCTGTTTAAAATACTCACCAAAGTCATAACTACTCGACTAACAAGGAAATTAGACGAATACCAACCATATGAACAGGCAGGTTTTAGAAAAGGCTATTCAACTTCCGATCAGAAAAGAAAACAAAAAAAAAGGAAAACAAAACTCCGGGTCTATAAAACAATAATCAGGCCCATAGTAAGTTATGGTTGCGAAACATGGGTGGTGACACAGAAATCTGCCAATGCATTAGATGTGTTTGAAAGAAAAATATTACGTAGGATCCTGGGCCCAATAAGTGAAAACAACAACTGGCGAATTAGGTACAATAGAGAAATATACGAGCAATATAGCGAACCAACTCTAGCACAACATACTAAACTGCAGAGATTACGATGGGCAGGGCACGTGGTCCGCATGCATGAGAATAGAATCCCCAGAAAATTATTAAATGCAAGAATGCAGGGAAAAAGACCTGTTGGAAGACCTAAAAAGAGATGGGAAGATGAAGTCGATGAGGATGCCAGGAACTGCCTGGGAATGCGTTCATGGAAAAGAACAGCGGTAAATAGAGATGGTTGGAGAAGCCTGTTGAAGGAGGCCAAGGCCCGATTTGGGCTGTAGCGCCATTGGATGGATGGATTCAACTTCCGATCACCTGTTAACCACAAAAATATTAATAGAAAAATGTAACGAATACAAGTTTCCAGTTTTCCTAGCATTTGTAGACTACGAAAAAGCTTTCGATACCATAGAACACACGGCCGTAATAAACGCAATGCAAAATTGTAGAATAGACAGCAGATATATTAACTTAATAAAAGAAACTATGAACCAAGCTACAGCTACATACTACCTAAATGAAAATGAACACACGAACCCTGTACCATTAAACAGGGGAGTCAAACAGGGAGATACTTTATCACCCAAACTGTTCACCTTAGTTTTGGAGGACGTTTTTAAAAACCTAAATTGGAAATATAAGGGAATAAACATCAATGGCCGCTACCTCAGTAATCTACGATTTGCAGATGACATAATCCTGATAGCTACTGACCTACAAGAAATGCAAACCATGCTGTTAGAACTACATACCGAATCTTCTAAAATAGGACTGAAAATTAATTTAAACAAAACAAAAGTCATGCACTCCGAAGACACCGTGACAATAATAAACGATAAAGTTATAGAAAAAGTTGAAGAATATATATACTTAGGACAAAAAATAATACTAAATAGGGAAATTCAAACTGAAGAATTAAAAAGAAGAAGAAAGTTAGCTTGGACAGCATTCGGTAAATTGAACTATATACTCAGAAATCAACAAATTCAATTACATCTTAGATCTAAAGTTTTTGATGCATGCATTATTCTGATATTAACTTATGCGGCACAAACATGGACAATCACAAAAAAGAATATGAATATACTTAGAGTCACCAAACACGCGATGGAAAGAGCAATGCTAGGTATATCACTTAAGGACAAGAAAACAAACACATGGATAAGACAGAAAACCAAAGTCACCGATGTGGTGCAAAAATCAATAAATTTGAAATGGGAATACGCTGGACATGTAGCTAGGAGCGATCTAAACAAATTGCACAGATCAATTTTAACCTGGAGACCATACCAACATAAAAGACCCAGAGGCAGACCTCCTATGAGATGGACAGATGATCTGAAAAGGACTGCCGGGAAAAATTGGCTACAAGTAGCGTACAATAAAAAACAATGGAAAGGAAGACTTGAAGAGGCTTATGTTCAGATGTGGACGTGAATGGCTAGACGAAGAAGAAGAAGAAGAAGATGTTATTTTGGTTGTAGATGGTCCATTTAGAACTTGGAAGACCTAAGTAGTACAGATACGACGCAACAATGGGGAAAATTGAAAAAAGAGAACACTGTTTATGAAAAAGCAACCCCTATAAATGGTTTCTGTCACATGGGGAAAACTAATTCTCAAGCAGCAGTTGAAAGTCGTCTTGATAGTAATGCTGAGATCAGTGTTTTAGACATTCTACTTTCTGATGCAGAAGGATCAGAACTGCAATTCAGTTTGTCAAAAAGTGAAAACCTTAATTTAGTAGAAGCAGAACTGTCACAAAGTAATTTATTACAATTAGCTATGTACCATGACATTTTTAGTAACAATAAGTTGTTACCTTTGTTTGACAATATTATAAGTTTTACAATGGAACTAAGTGATGACTTGATAAACTTTTATAACAAAGAAATATTTGTGTTGCTCATGAAAATGGCATAAATTTATATAGGGCAACTATTTCTCAGTCTGGTGAAGTGTGGCGGAATGCTCGAAGAATGAGGATTACTGGGACTACTTGCTACAGTGTTTACACTTATTATAAAAATAAAAATCCAAACTGGGTTTTTGAAACTAAAGTCACTATTTGACACTCACTTCAAGGGCAACATTGCAACTCGTCATGGGAAAATATTTGAAGGAGAAGCTTTAAACGCCTATCAACAACAATCGGGCAACAAAGTTGAACGTATTGGCATTATTGTACCATCAAGTGCTTCATGCTTGGGTGTAAGTATTGATGGAATAGTAGACAAAAAATGGTGTGTAGAAGTGAAGTGTCATTTAGCAGGCAGAACCAGAACTTGCTGTGATGTGATAGAAGACTTAAAATATCTGAATATGCACGAGAGAAAATTAACTTTAAAGACCAATCATCAATATTATGGCCAAGTACAATTGCAGATGTTATTAAGTGGATTAGACTTCTGTCACTTTGTCATATATTGCTCATATAATAAATCCAGTATTATAATTGTAATACCATTTGACACCCACTTCACAGGAGAGATGTTGTCAGTAATTAAAAATGCATATTTTTATAAAATTTTACCTGTTTTGTGTAATATGTATAATTAGGATAAATTTTAGTTTTAATATATGATTTTTTTAGCTTTTTATTAGAGTAAAAAGAATACAATGTTTAACAATTAAAAATGTAAAAAATAATGTTTAAACAGCCTAAATTGTATATTTATCAAAATTAAGAACTGGTGTGGAAAGATTTACAATTCCTGCAATAATGTTTACAAATTGAGTACATATATGGAACCATATATAAATTAATTCGTCCTTTAAGGACTTTAAAAATTTTCATTCGTTGAATTATTGTCCTTTCGACATGAACACGAGCTGCAGCTATTTCAGCAGTTGATAGTGCATCTTGGGCTGAGAATTGCTTTGTTTTGCCTAGAAATGGTGGACGTATCAGTTTTATATTATTTTCCAAGCATTCATTTTCAATTAAAAAATCGTTTGTCGACCATTATTGCATGTACATTAGAGATTAACTTATCAATTATATTTGATTGCACAAAAATTTCCTTGTCTGAAGTTCTACCTCCATATACTTGGCTTACAAATGTGATCAAACCTGAAGGTGCAATACCAATAAGTACTTTCACTGTCTGATCACCTTTATAATAAAAATAGGACATTATGCGGCACTTTAAACACCTATTTTTTCCCACAGGAATTTCTGTGCAATCAAGTATTATTCGGGTATTAGGACGTTGGACAAGTTGGCATTCGTTTCAAAACTGTTTCTTGTGCCAGCTGTGGTACAGCAGGTTGTAATACTTTATGTAGTACTTCAACTGTCACATGAAAGTAATTTTTAAAAGTATTTGCTGATACCCCAAATAATACAGATAAACATCTAAATGAAAGGTCAATTTTTAACTTTACAAACACTAGTATTATACGCTGACGTAATGATAAGTGCAAAAGTTTGGCATCTTTCTTTTCTAGTATACTGGCAGCTAAACATATTTTATTAAGTAGAATAATTGACTGGATCCCTGTGAATGCATTCACATCTCTATTTGTTTTCAGCATATCCTCCAATGTGGATTTTCTACGTTCATTTATTATTGATTCTGTAACTTGTACACCTTTATCAGTCAAATAAGTCTTAAAACCAGGATCATTTTCTGCAGCTGTAAAAATTTCCTTCATTAAATTTATCCCTTCATCTTGTGCAGGTGATGTAGATATTGCATCTTTTATACATGTGGTTGAGCAGCCATTTTCATGTACAAGGGCTTGTCCTCGAGCTACTCTTGCAGCTCTAGCCTGCTTCTGAGGTGAAGATATTGTTCTATCAAACCTCCTTGTAGAAAGGTTCTGGGATGGAATATTACCTTTTTTTTTAATCTTTTGTGACTAGTTACACCTGAAAATAAAAACACTATTAAGCGTGTAACACACGTATGACACACTTAAGAAGTGTAACAAAATCAAAATATGTAACTCATATGTTAAGTCTTTTATTAAAATACCATGCAGGATTGGATATACTATTGCCAATTATTTAAATAGTTACTTACTTGGTAGAAAATAGTCATTCTCTGCAAAATGTAAACTGCATACATTCATGTATTTCGATATTTTCTTTCCAATGCGAGGTACACGACCCCATTCCTTCTTCTCCATTTCATTTCGGGGAAAATAATGCAAGGAGATATCCTTCGTTGCTCTCGCAGAACACTGAGGAACTGAACACATTTTGTTACTATTACTAGGCTTTTTGTTTTTGGTCTCCCTAATTATAAGCAATATAAATAGATCTATCGTTCAAATGAATACAAATACAAACGACAAGCATTCAACTGACGTTGATACATACGTTAACAGATGATTTGTTTACATTTTTATCCCAATTCCTCTAGTTCCAAAAAAACGGCAGCACAGTCGCTTGAGTTCGCGAATTATCAAATAATAGAAATTACTTACTATGATTTATATTTAACTTTAGGTAACATTATTAAGTAGGCTTGTTTCAAGCTGGGTGTTTTGTGGGTTAAACCCATCGAGCAAAAAGACAAAAGAGGGAATCAAATCGTTATGAAAAGGCGACCAAAAAAGTGGCCTCTGATGGCGGACATATCCGGAAATGCGAATGCGCCAAATTTAAATTTTCCGACACTTATTAACAGTAGCTATAAAATAGTTTTCAGAATGTGTCTTAGACGAGAAAATTTTAATTAAATATTAACGATAACAGTCTAAAATGTGAAACAATTGTTAAAAAACTTCAATATAAATAAGATTTCATGTGACAGTTGGGACAAATAATAACATAACCCAACTAAATTTGATTTCTTAAACAAGGAAAGACTCTCTTTCCTTGTTTAATTTGGCCTCTCAAGATGGCACTTCCTGTCTAACAATATTTTTGCCCCCACTACCTTTACATTCCCTCTTTTGTCTTTTTGCTCGATGGTTAAACCCCCCCCCCCAGGATCCTATTCCGACACTGTTACTCACACAGTTTAAGGACTCAAAATGGAGGTAGCATCATAAAAAAAAATTTGGTGACCAACCAAACCCCCCCCCCCCCCTAGAGCAAATTCTAGGTGCGCTACTGAGTGGAATCGTATGAATACGAGTATACCCGAAAAGCAAGAGCATTCAATGCAGCTCGAACTAACAAAGCGTTAATTTCAAAAAAGCATACCTGGCTGTTGCCAAAGTTGGTGTAAGTTGACATCAATGAAGTGAACACGGTTTTATTAACACCGCTATCATTAATGTGGATCTCCACTTTGCATTAACCAGTGAGGACATAACTAGTGCTTGCATACAGCACTATTGATTATATGTTTATTAATATTAAGTTAATTATTTATTGAATATATTCAATAATTTATTTCATTATTTATTTAAAGAATCAACAAGGTATGTAATTTATAAAAAGATTATTGATTAGCTGATAAGAAACTGTATGAAAAATTAAAATACAAATCAGTTCTGCAAGATTAAGAAATAATAGATTTGACTCAAGTTACTAACGCCCGTTCTCTTATTGAGAACATTCGGATGTTTAAGTATGTAATACATTTCCAAAAACTGTCTTTTAGTGAAACTGAACTGAAACTAAACTCTTCCTTAGTTTATAGAGCTTTCCTGTATCTGATATCATTTAGTTTTTAATACAAATAAAAATAAAACGTACCGGGGCCTGATGATGGGGCAAATATTGTAAGCATTAAAACCGGTAGCCCAAAATTTACCAACCTTATTAAATAAAAACTATTTAAGATTGTTATTATTGGCTCACTTGCCATAGACTACATAGTATTATGGACTCACATTGGCAACCTGTTCTTCATTATAAAACAATCTCTAATTCCTCGTAAAAAGTCTTCCAGAACACCTCGAATATATGGCCTACCAAAAATTCACAAAACGATATTCCTCTTATTCCTATATTCCGATATTCCTATTATTTCTTTCATTTGCAATACAAATTGCAAATGAAAGAAATAATAAGAGAAAATGAAAATCTAAAGAAAGAAATGACAGCGATGAAACAAAAAATAGATAAAATAGAAATAGCATTGGAAGCATGTCAGAAAGAAAAGAAGAAAAATAACCTAATTATGAGAGGCTTACCAATAGACACAATAGAAGCAGAGCAACTGGAGAACTTCATAGAAACAAAAATGGGAGTAAAATCAGAAATAAATAGGGTACAAAAGATAAATGAAACAATGTGCGTTATCGAATGTAAAAAATTCGAAGATAAAATGAAAATACTGAAAGCCAAGGGTAAACTAATAAACTATAAGCAACATAAAGTATATATAGAATGTGACCTAACATTAAAAGAGATAGAGATACAAGGAAATCTTAGGAAGATAGCAGCAGATGAAAAGACTAATGGAAAAAGGACAAAAATTGGATATGGTTTCATAATTATTGAAGGCATTAAGTGGAAATGGAATCAAAAAACAAGCCAGATAGAAAAAATAACATACAATACAGAACCAACTAGTTCAAAAAACTAGCTGAAGAAAACACAATAACGGACCGAGAAACAAAACAGGCACAGAACAGGGACATGAGCAGATCTAAAGATAATAACACAAACGGGAGTAAAAACAAATTGAAGTACAACTTAAACACAGAAAAGAACAAAACAATTTGGAAAATGGCATCATGGAATGTGAGAGGTATAAATGGGAAGGAAATAGAACTGGGGGAAGAAATTAGAGATAAGAACATTGAAATAGTAGCTATAACAGAGACAAAGAAAAAAGGAAAAGGATCAATAATATTAGAAAACGGAATGTTACTAATATACAGTGGAGTGGAAGAAACGAAGAGAGCTCAGGCAGGAGTAGCGTGCATGATAAAGAAGGAGAGTATCAACAAAATAAAAAATTGGATATATTACAACGAACGTATACTAAGAGTAGACATAGATATGGATACAGAGGAAACCAATACAAACCTAATCATATGTTATGGACCAGATGAAGACGCAACAAAAAACGAAAAGAATGAATTCTGGGACAAATTACAAGAAGTGATAAATGATTGTACAGAGAAAATTGTGATTATAGGAGACATGAACAGTAGAGTGGGGAAAGAAACAGAAAAATGGAACAATGTCATCGGACCTTATGGGGAGGACAAACTAAACAAAAATGGAAAATTACTACTCGAATTCTGTCTAGACAATAACCTGGTGATTATGAACACACACTTCCAACATAAAAGGATACACAATATCACAAGAGAAGTCAAATCAAGAGACGAACAATCAATTATAGACTATACTATAGTGCAAAAAACAGAGAAGAACTGGATAAGAGACGTAAGGGTAAAAAGAAGTTATGAAATTGGTAGTGACCACTATCTACTAGAAACCACATTCAAAAGCAAAAGAAAAGAAATAAAAAGAAATGAGAACATAAACAGAAAACACAAAGAAATAATAAAAATTTATAAACTAAGGGAAGAAACAACGAGAATTAGATACTCAGAAGGACTAGAGAAAGAGATGGATAATGAACATGAAATAACAGAAACAATAGAAGAAGAATGGGGAAAATTTCAAAATGCGATGATAAAAACAGCTAAATCAATATGTGGAACCACAAGACATAACAACCGAGGAAAGCGAACATCTTGGTGGAACGATGAAGTGAAAAGAGAAATAAAAGAAAAAAAGAAATTATGAAAAGAATACATCCAAGACAAAACGCAACAAAAATATGAAAATTATAAGAGACAAAGAACAAAAGTTAAAGAGATAGTTAAGAAAGAGAAAAAGAAAAGTTGGGAAAAATTCGGGGAAAAAATGGAAGAAAACAGCACAGAACACTGAAAAACCTAAGAAGCAACAAAGAAACGAAACTGAAACAAATAATGAACAAGGAAGGAACAATAATAAACGACGATAAGACAATAATGGAAAGATGGAGGGAACATTTTCAGCTGATACTGAATGGAAATCAAGCGAATACAATGGAGAAGGAAAGCCACAACAGGAGAGTATCCATGAGAAACACGGAAAATACAGAAACTATAGAAAAAGAAGAACTGGAAGAAGCAATAAGAAAGATAAAGATTGGAAAAGCACCAGGAAGCGATGAAGTAGCACCAGAAATGATGAAATATATAGGAGTAAAAGCAAAAGAAAAATTGTTATACATATATAACCTAATATGGAAGAGAAAAGTAATACCCAGAGAATGGACAAATGCAGTAATTATACCTATATACAAGAAAGGAAACACAAGAGACTGTAGGGACTATAGAGGTATATCACTACTATGTGTAGCAGCAAAAGTATACGAAACCATAATAGAAAGGAAAATTAGAAAAGAAATAGAACATAAATTAGAGGATGTACAAAGTGGATTCAGGAAAGGACACAACACACAAGACCATATATTCACCATGCAACAAGTAATAGAAAAAGCCTTAAAGAAAAATAAAGAAATACATCTGAGCTTTATAGACATGGAAAAAGCATTCGACTCAGTCAAAAGAAAAGATATATGGGAAAGCCTAAAGAAGAAACAAGTAAGTGAAGAGCTGATAGAAGCAACAAAGAGTATATACATGAGAACAACAAATACAGTAAGAATGTTGAATATACAGTCAGAACCATTTGAAACAACCCAAGGAGTTAGACAAGGGGGAAGTCTCAGCCCAGTACTATTCATAAATGTAATAGATGAGATAGTGAAAGAATGTAAGAAAACATTCAAGAAATACTGCATCGGTTGGAACAGAATGCAAATGATAAATGCTGAGATGTGTATATTTGCAGACGACATAGTATTAATTGCGGAAACTGCAGAAAAACTGAAATACAACTTAGAGAAATGGAACCTAGAAGCAAGCAAATACAACTTAAACGTAAACAAAGAGAAGACTCAAATAATGAAAATATCAAGGAAACAAGGGATGGAAGATCAAATAGAAGTAATGATAGACCAACAAAAAATAATACAGACAAATTCATACAAATACTTAGGTACAGTAATCAACAACAAAGGAGACATCGAGGATGATCTTAACAACAGAATGAAAAACACAGGAAAACTATTCCAAGCACTAAATAGAGGATTCCTTAATAACAAAGAAATATCAACAAAGACCAAGATGACAATATACAAAACAATATATAGACCTACAGTGACATATGGAGCAGAAAATTGGATATTAAACAAAAGACATCAGAGCAGAATTCAGGCAGCAGAGATGAAATACCTCAGAAGAACGATAGGAGTAAAAAGAACTGATAGAATCAGAAATGAAGAAATAAGAGAAATACTCAAAATCAAACCGATACTCGAGTCAATCAAAGAGAAAAAATTGGCATGGTTCAGACATCTAATCCGGATGGACAATAATAGACAAGTTAAAAGAGTGTGGGACGCCAAACCAATAGGGAAGAACAGAAGAGGAAGACCCATTAAAGAATGGAACAGTGACATCTCGCAGATACTACAGAGTAAGGGTAAGACTTGGCAGGAAGCAACACAGATGGCATCCAATAGGAAGGAATGGAGAAAGTTCGTTAAGAGCTAGGACACCTCAGAAGACCGTCAAATAGTGTAATGTAATGAATTGTATTTTAAACGGCCCAACACCGAAAGGTACAAATGGGTCTACTGATTAAGTAAGTAAGTAAGTACTTACTATGATTTATATTTAACTTTAGGTAACATTATTAAGTAGGCTTGTTTCAAGCTGGGTGTTTTGTGGGTTAAACCCCCCCCCCCAGGATCCTATTCCGACACTGTTACTCACACAGTTTAAGGACTCAAAATGGAGGTAGCATCATAAAAAAAAATTTGGTGACCAACCAAACCCCCCCCCCCCCTAGAGCAAATTCTAGGTGCGGATATTTTCTTTCCAATGCGAGGTACACGACCCCATTCCTTCTTCTCCATTTCATTTCGGGGAAAATAATGCAAGGAGATATCCTTCGTTGCTCTCGCAGAACACTGAGGAACTGAACACATTTTGTTACTATTACTAGGCTTTTTGTTTTTGGTCTCCCTAATTATAAGCAATATAAATAGATCTATCGTTCAAATGAATACAAATACAAACGACAAGCATTCAACTGACGTTGATACATACGTTAACAGATGATTTGTTTACATTTTTATCCCAATTCCTCTAGTTCCAAAAAAACGGCAGCACAGTCGCTTGAGTTCGCGAATTATCAAATAATAGAAATTACTTACTATGATTTATATTTAACTTTAGGTAACATTATTAAGTAGGCTTGTTTCAAGCTGGGTGTTTTGTGGGTTAAACCCCCCCCCCCCCCAGGATCCTATTCCGACACTGTTACTCACACAGTTTAAGGACTCAAAATGGAGGTAGCATCATAAAAAAAAATTTGGTGACCAACCAAACCCCCCCCCCCCCCCTAGAGCAAATTCTAGGTGCGCTACTGAGTGGAATCGTATGAATACGAGTATACCCGAAAAGCAAGAGCATTCAATGCAGCTCGAACTAACAAAGCGTTAATTTCAAAAAAGCATACCTGGCTGTTGCCAAAGTTGGTGTAAGTTGACATCAATGAAGTGAACACGGTTTTATTAACACCGCTATCATTAATGTGGATCTCCACTTTGCATTAACCAGTGAGGACATAACTAGTGCTTGCATACAGCACTATTGATTATATGTTTATTAATATTAAGTTAATTATTTATTGAATATATTCAATAATTTATTTCATTATTTATTTAAAGAATCAACAAGGTATGTAATTTATAAAAAGATTATTGATTAGCTGATAAGAAACTGTATGAAAAATTAAAATACAAATCAGTTCTGCAAGATTAAGAAATAATAGATTTGACTCAAGTTACTAACGCCCGTTCTCTTATTGAGAACATTCGGATGTTTAAGTATGTAATACATTTCCAAAAACTGTCTTTTAGTGAAACTGAACTGAAACTAAACTCTTCCTTAGTTTATAGAGCTTTCCTGTATCTGATATCATTTAGTTTTTAATACAAATAAAAATAAAACGTACCGGGGCCTGATGATGGGGCAAATATTGTAAGCATTAAAACCGGTAGCCCAAAATTTACCAACCTTATTAAATAAAAACTATTTAAGATTGTTATTATTGGCTCACTTGCCATAGACTACATAGTATTATGGACTCACATTGGCAACCTGTTCTTCATTATAAAACAATCTCTAATTCCTCGTAAAAAGTCTTCCAGAACACCTCGAATATATGGCCTACCAAAAATTCACAAAACGATATTAATCTACGTCCTATTGTCATTGCATAAAACTGCCCCACACAACCATTGGCCAAGTACTTCATTCTTCGTTAAAAATTCTTTTCATTTCATCTAACTTCCTAAACAATACCCTATCTCACCGTCAGACATTCTAGTAAGTTTCGATATCGGTTAACTCTTTACAAACATTCCTATAGACGAAACTCTAAACATTCTGAAAACTAAATACGGTATCCAGCACTTATATCTCATTAACCATTGTATGTCCAACACTCACTTTATCTCCCAAAATCAATTCTACAGACAAATAAATGGTGCCACAATGGGCTCCTCACTATCTCCAGTAATTGCCAATATCTTTATGAAAGACTTGTAGACCCGACCACTATCCTAATCAATGCTCAAACTACGATATGTTGACATATTGGCTACGATATGTTGATGATACATTTGTCATTGGAGGGATGCTTTGGTGTTTTTTCAAACCAACCTGAATGGTATACATCCTAGTATCCAGTTCTCGATGGGGATGGAAACTGATTCCTCCCTACCCCACGTAATCATAAAGAAAAACCTATGCCAAGGTTTTCCTCATTCTGTTCATCGAAAAACCACCCATTCCAATCGTTACTTGCATGCCAACTCTCATCATCTCCCTTCACAAATTAATTCAGTCATTAATATGCTTGACTCTACATCAATACGCCTTTGCGAGGATGAAAGGAGACCCGCTGCGTTTTCTAGTTTAAAACAAGCCCTCATCCAAAACGGTTACTGTGAAAATCGCATCAAAAGGAGCATGCACAGACATCGATCTTCTACTCAATCTCAACTCAAAGACTCAGACCCTCATTATACGAAAGCTTTTCTTCCTTACATCACAGGTCAATTAAAGACGACATTCCAAATGAACAACACGGAGTTTATGAAATTCCTTGTGCAGATTGCCCTCCGATATATAGGCCAAACAAATCGTAGAATAAAAAATAAGATTTATGAAAATTCCATTTCTGTTCGCAATTCCGACTCAATTTCAGCTGTAGGTTAATACCATCTTCATACAGGTCACAAAATTGATTTTTAAAACTGCAGAACACCCATTCTCTTCTATAAACCAAGAATTATCCGAGAAGCCATACAAATTGAAAAAAGGTCAAATTGTCTCAATAAAAGAGATGGCGGCATACGATTACCTTCGACTTGGAAACCTATGATAAAGAAAATATGGTCCGCTAAACCCGTCAATCAAAATCCTAATGTCAGAAATGTTCGCGCCAACCCACGCGCCAATCACTGCGCCAATTCATACGCTGATCCCCACGCCCACCTCCACCCAAACCACGTCATCGTCGACGGTATAAATGAACCGTCCTTTATTCCCAGCATCAGTAATGCATTGATTAGTGATCAGTGTGGTAGTGTGTTGGGTCTCGGGACACTAAGACCTCGGAAGAAGACATCGAAGAGGATGTCGAAAACTCGGCGCAATAATAATCGACGCGGTTCAACCCGGAACACTGTTGAATTTAATATATGTATATATATATATATATATATATACATATATATATATATATATACATATATATATATATATATATATATATATATATATATATATACATATATATATATATATATATATATATATATATATATATATATATGTATACAGTGAAAACAAAAAAACAAAATTAAACGAGAATAATATCATGGTATATTTAGAAGGTATAGACTATAGAGAATATAATAAGTATATACAGAATTGTCAAAAAAATTCTGATGTAGTAATTTAAATATAATTAACTTATCTTAAAAAGCTCTACTTACCTATTATAGCTCCCAAAATCACACCAATAAGAGTTAAAAACAACAATGAATTATGTTTAAGCCATTTAGCTAGAGTTACTTTGTCGTTCAAAATTGGCTCCCTCCTATGTTCAGTCATCCTTATCGGCAAAGACATCCAAACTGAAAACAGAAGCGTTTTAATTATAGACTCCAAGTTTTTTTTAAGTGGATAATAATAGCCTAATTGCTTTGTTTGTACATGTGCACGCTTAAAAAAAATTGCGTCATTTTTTATATAGCAATTTAGTGCTCCCTGTAAAGGAACGAATTATTTTACATACAAGGAAAAATATAAAAAAAAGGTTACAGTAATATTTATCGCCATGAGACAATACCTTCATTTAAAGCAACTACTTGAAACAAATACGCAAATACATATATGTATTACCTTTTTTATTTAAACAAAAATAACCCTGCATCAACTACCGAGAGTTATTAGCAGGGAGTGCAATACAAATTACAATTGTTCAATTCTTTAAGTATAAAATTTAAATAACTCTGCCTAAATAATAAAAGAAAAAAGTTGACTAATCCTTGGAAAAAATCACTACAACGAAACCCGCAAACAAGCCTCGGAATTATAGCCAGACATAAAGGCAACGATATTGGCAACGGAAAATGGATTTCTCTATTGGCACTTGGAACATTAGAACTTAGAATAGACCGGGAGCGTTAAGCGCCTTGCTCGGTGAATAAAAAATATACAAGACTGATTTGGCAGCAATTCAGGAAACAAGGTAGCATTTATGGTCAATAATAAACTAAAACACCTCATAATAAATTTTTAAGCAGTTATTGAACGAATTTGTACTATACGAATAAAGACTCAGTTTAACTTATCCATAATAAACGTTCACTGCACAACGAATGAACAATATTAGTACATCAAAGTAGCTTTTTTCTGAATTGGAGCAGAACCGAATATCTGTGCATTGGAGCAGAACAAAAAGATCTCATATTAGACGATAACACTACGATAAAGCACTGCTGTGACTACAAATACCTAGGTATCACTATTTCACAAGATGGAACATTAGACAAAGCCATAAGAGAGAGAAATACGTCAGGAAGAAAAGCCATCACAATGTTAAACACCATTTTAACTCCAATCCATCAGCAAAGAAAATAAAAAGAGGATATATGAGACTATAGTAAAAAGTATCACTTTATACAGCTGTGAGGTATGGCCACTGAAAGAAAGAACACTGTCAACGCTAAAAGCGACGGAAATGGATTTTTGGAGAAGAGCCGCAGGAAGATCTAGAAGAGAAAGGATTACCAACGAACGCATTAGAGAAATAATGGGAATCAAACGAACAATCACAGATGACCTTACAACAAAACAACTTATCTGGTTCGGACACATACAAAGAATGGACGAACAACGAATGCCAAAAGAAATACTAAAGTGGCAACCAGAAGAAAAGAGAAAACGAGGTAATCCAAGAAAAAGTTGGAGCGAAGGAATAAATAAAGAACTGAGAGAGAGGGCCATAGAAGAAGATCTATGGAACAATCGGTCTAAATGGCGATTGGAAGTCGGAAAACGGCGGAGAACGTTATAAACCGACAAGTAGTAGTAGTAGTAGTAGTAGTAGTAGCTTTTTTTATTATCGGACAATAATTCTGATCAGTCACGTTTTAAAGATCTCCCTGCGAGTAATCTGTCATTTGTAAATTCCTTGGTATATATTGAAATTCTCTCGTATATGTATTAAAACACCAAATATAATTTTAGTGTATTTCATTTTCTATCGAACGTATTAAAACACCGAATTCTTTCAGTTCCCTTTTGCGTCGCCGAGTTGACATAAACACATTTTTAGAGTTTGTTTATATTTCGCTGACGCATATTCTTTGATCAGAGCCGCTTTAGGCTATTTTGCGTTTCCGTTCCCGTTAAGTGTTTTGTTTATACCAAGTTAAGCGAATGATTTTTAAGTCACTCTCGATAAGGTCGCTGTTAGGGGCAGTTGGCAAATTTTACGTCAAATTTGTAATGTTTCCTCGTTTTTTTTCATCTCATGGAAAATGTGTAGCAGTGTAAAGTTCATGTGTGGTTACAGTGAGGTTTGAAAAGATGGCCGATTGAAGCAGACGTATTTAATTTAGTCGGTCAAGAAGCCGGCAAATTTGTTGGAAATAGTGAATTATACTGTATGTAAAGTGTCAGTTTTGGAAGAGTAGTCAATATTTCTATATTTTTCTAGTATCTAAGAAATTTGTGTCGTATACAACAAATTTGGAAAATAACAACATGTTCCATTGTTGAGATTTAAGAAGCCAAGTCCAAAGTTTGCGTTTAGTGCCACTTCAACCTCATTTTTGTTTGTCCTTGGTCGTCGTTCCAGACTATAAATGCAGTTTTTTTGTTCGTGCGTCAGAGATTCCCAGTCCAGTTCTCCCAGAAATTTTAAAGTCCAGTGAAGTCCAGTTTACAACTCAAGTGCATTTTAGTGAAACTCAGGTAGCTTTTTTGTTTCAATTTTTAAAATGAAGATAGACAATTTTTAATAATAATTTGCTTTCATAACAATTTAAATTGTAATAATTAATATTGTTAATTTTAGGGTGTGGCCATTGCTGTCATTTTATTTGTTCTCTGTTTTAAAATTTAATGTTAACATATGACAGCTAGCTTTATTATTTTTTTGACATTAGTTTCGTTTTTGTTTTTAAAGAAGGTTAACCTCTATACATGGTTTCACTTAAAAAGATATTTCTTTATTTGTAATAATTTATTTCTACCACAGATCATAGCCCAGTAACGTTTGCAAGTATTGTAGTATTGTAGTATCTCCAACTTTTAAGAGTTTGTAAACGGATAGGACATATTTAGTAAGTTTTTCTTCTTTGTTATTTTTGTATAAATCTTTGTAACTATTAGTATAGTATTTTTGTGCCATATATATTTGTAACTGTTTGTGGTGAGACAACAATAGGTGATTAATTGTTTTCTCCTAATTAACTCTCTAACCCCTTTTTTGAGTTTCATTTAAAAAGATATATTTTGTATTTCTAATAATTATTTCAATAGTTACAACTAGTTGTTGTAATCGTCATAATTTGGCACCTCGAAGCGGCGTCCTTATTTTAAAAAGCTAGAGATCCTTTCTGTTGTTTTGTTTGTTCATTTGTTCCAGGAGATTGATGTAAGTACCTCTTTGTTTCATTTTTGTAGTTGCCCCAATCTAACCCCTTTGCCATTCACTTATGCACGACCCAGCTACTCCAAATAAACCGTGAGAGTCGTTCGCATAAGTTTCAATTTATTTTGCATCTCTGCCCCAATAATTTCTGTCCCCAATTCTCAACCCCCTTTAATAATAATATGTGGTAGGCAAAATATTTCGTTACAGTAATACATAGCAGAATATACAGGATATTAGAGTAGAGAATTAATAATACTCAATTCAGATTTAGGAGTGGCTTGGGTACGAGATAAGCCTTGTTTAGTATCCATGTTCTGATCCAGAGATGCAGAGATATAAATCAAAATGTATAAATCTGTGCAATCGATTTTGAAAAACTTTTGGCTAGGTCCGACTTAAAAAAATGCTAGAAATATTGAAAGCAGCTGGATTAGATGATAAAGATTTACAAATATTTGAATAATTACAAATATATAAACTTTGAATAATTACAAATCTAGACTGGCGTCAAGTGGCAAGAATAAAAGTTAAACAAGAACTGTCGGATAAAATAAGTATAAAAAGAGGAGGTGGTAAAATAATGTAATATTAACATAAAAAGTAGACGAGAAGCATGTTGCGGGTCAGACAACCTACTACACAAAGACACCTGGATATTCCCTAAAGAAAATGTTGTGAACAAAATAGACCACGTCTTGATAGAAAAGCGATCAGCAACAAGCATATTGGATGTAAAAAGTAGAGGAGGAGCATGCTGCGGCTCAGAATACTTACTAATAGTTCAGGTACATATCAGATGTAGGATTAACAGACAGGCAAAGGAGAATCAACCTAGAAAAGAAATTCTATGAGGAACAAAATTAAGTGCATGCAATATGTTTGACTAGACTAACTAGAAAAAGCAAAATAGTATTTGAAAACAAAAGACGAATAGAGAGAAGCAAAAAATGACGGGAATCAGACAACAAAACCACCACGACAGAAGAGGTTGAAAGGGCCATTAAACTGCAGAAAAATAAAAAGAACCCTGGTCCTGGTTGTGATAGAATACCCGCAAGTAGAATTTGGTTCAAGACGGGAGGAAGGAAAATAAGTAAAAAGATATACGAGATCTTACATAGAATGTGAATATAAGAGAAAATGCCAAAGGAGTAGATAGAATATCATCTACCCGGTTCATAAAAAGGCGACAAAATTCTCTGTCAAAACTATAGAGGAATCTCTGTGTTGTGTTGTGGATATAAAATCTTGACTATAGACACAACCCTCGCAGAGAAGATCATCGAAAAATATTAGACAGGATTTAGACAAGAAAAATTTACCATCGATTAAATATTCATGGTTAAGCGAGTTTTAAGCAAAGCCTGGGAACATGACATGTATCTATAATATTTTGGTCGACTTTAAATTTAAAATAACATCCGAACTAGTTAGACTCATCCGAGTAACAATGATGGACCCAGTGGCTCAGGTACAGATACAACGATCAGACAGACGATTACAGATCAATTTTAAATAAAACAAGGATTAAAACAGGGCGATGGGCTGGCACCAAAACAGCTTAAATAAACACTGGAATATGTAGTCAAAAGACGTCAGAAAATACGGAACTGCTCGATCTTTCATAGGCGTCAACATGCTGTAATCATCAGAAAAATGTAATCATCATTATATTAAAAATTTTAGAATTATATTGAGTAAATAACCAAAAACATTTGTTATTATTAATAATATAAATTTTATGAAATAACTCTTCAAGTCTAATATTGCACAAAATAATAATTTTAATTAAATAGATTAGATAATTGTACGCAACTGATACCGGAATATTTCAAATTTTATTGACTGTTTAGCGTGTGGTAAAAGTGTATAAAGTGTTGCCGCTTTTTTAGAGTAAGAATATTTTGTTTATGTTTTGATTTCTTACACAATTTGGTCATAATATAATATATATTAATAAATTGTATTTATAAATACATATTAAATTTAGACTAATACAGCCCTAAAAGAGGTAAGTTTAAAATTTAGAATATATAATTTTTGTATTAAAATGTTTTCTTATGTATTTTAGTGTATTGCAGTAGTCTTAAAACTAAGTGTATTTGCTGTTAATATAATAGTTTGACAAATAGTTGACATTTTAAAAATTCCTCACTTACTAACTATTCTGATGTTTTGGCAATGCTGTGGGGTTCTGACGTCGTAAATCTTGAATGACATGCAAGCATTTTTATGTGAAAAATGCTATAGGTCTGTTAATAAACATAACAAAGACTAAAATCTTAATACAATCGATTGGAGAGAGCAACACGACCCTACATGACAGTTGACAACTTAGAAAAAGCAGATAGCTATATCTATTTAGGAGTCAACATAACAAAGGACAACACAGATGAGCTTAGCAGAAGAATCATCCTAGCCAATATGGCATGCTTTGCTATGAACCAATATTTAAACTACAAGACGTACATCAAAGAACTGAGACATGAATCTAAAAGACCATAATCCGACCGAAGTGACTGTAAATCTTCTTCTTCTTCTTTTGGTACCTTTCTATGGGCAGGTCATGTTTTTAGAATAGGAGAAAAAAGGCTTCCAAAAAAACTGTCAAATGCAAGAATGCAGGCGGAGAGACCTATTGAGAGATCGATAAAACGGTGGGACGATGATGTGGATGAGGAAGCAAGAAATCTCCTTGACACTTGCTCAATAATGAATGGAGAGGTTTGTTAAGGGACGTCAGTATCCATGATGGATGGATACAATTTAAATATATAATAAATATTGTAACATTTACACTCTTTTACATACTTCAGTATTTGATTAAACTGGCAGCTTATTAGATCCATTATGTTGGTAGTCAGTTTAGTTGAACCAAATCTCGGACTAGGTTTGTCTTTTACTTGAAAATACAAGAAAACCTTATGGAAAAATCCCAATAATTTCATCACCAAAACCTGAAAAAAGTATCTTGTCACTTAGTCCGCCAGAGTTACTACAATCGCCAAAAAAAGCCGAGTTTAATAAGCAGCAGATACAAACGTAATTGAAATTAAGACTGCTACTATATGGCATGGAAAAATTGTTGACAATTAGCTCGGTACGACGATTGGAAAATTTTGAGTAGTGGATATTTCGCCGGATTCTAAAAATTACATGGACTGACCATGTTAGACATGAAAAAGTTTTCTTCTTCTTGGTGCACTCCATTACTGAAGATTCTACATCAAAATGTTCACTATTCTGCGCGACTCTTAGTAATTGTTAAACGATCATGTCCGTCCAAGTTCTGATATTGCGAAGCCATGACATGACTCTTCGGCCTACTCCTATTCAGCCCTTTATCTTTTCTTTAATTATTAATCGTAGTATAATATATTAATTATGTGGCCTAGGTACAATGTCTTTATTTTCCTAATCGTTGTTTTAAGTTCTAACTCTGTATTCATTGTATTTAATACTGTTCGATTCGTAATGTGTTGTGTCCATGATATTCTGAGCATTTTGCGACAAAGTCACATTTCAAAAGCTTCTAGCCGTCTCATGGTATTTAATTTTAATGTCTAGGCTTCAACTCCATACAGAAGGACTGGCCAAACGTAGCAGTTAATAACTCTATTTCGGATGTCTAAGCTTAGTTTTTTGTTATAGGTAATTTGCTTTCATTTATTGTACATGTTCCTAGCCTGTTCTATTCGTATTTTTATTTCTATACCTGGATCCCACTTGCTCTAATTGATTGTTGTTCAGGTCAACGCGAGAATTTTCACCGGTTTTGCTAATCAACATTACTTTAGTTTTTCGAAAATTTATTGTCAGTTACATTGTTTCACTTGCATTATTAACTCTGTTTAATAACTAACTCTGATAGTCGAGCTCTTCGACGACGAAAGAGGAAACCCACAAGACTTGTCTTTTGAGGACAGAGAAACAAGTGCAGAAATTACAAAGGAAGAAATAATGTATGCACTAAAGAACACCAGAAATGAAAAAAGCCCGGGGCCAGATCAACTGCCTATTGATATCCTTAAAATTTATGAGTACATTGATGTCGTACATTGCGTTTATGAGTACATTGATGCCCTCTTAAAGCTTTTTAATAAAATTTATCAATCGGGTGACATACCCAACGAATGGTTGACCTCAACATTCATTTGTCTCCCAAAAAAGAAAAATGCTAGAGAATGCACCGACCACCGTACCATAAGCCTGATGTCTCACACACTTAAATTGTTTTTAAAGATCATTCATAAACGCATTTACAAAACACTTGATATGGATATTGAAGAAACTCAATTTGGATTTCGTAATGGCGTAGGTACCCGTGAAGCTCTATTTGCATTCAACGTACTAATCCAGAGATGCTTGGATGTGAACCAAGATATGTACGTCTGTTTCATAGACTACAACAAAGCTTTCGACAAAGTCCGCCACAAAGAGCTAATGGACATCCTCAAAGCAAAACAAATACAACACAATGACCTTCGAATTATAACAAATCTATATTATAAACAGCAGGCACACGTACGCATTAATGAACACACATCAGAAGAGTTCGAAGTTAAAAGAGGAGTGCGACAGGGGTGTGTATTGTCACCACTACTATTCAATGCATACTCTGAAGAAATTATGAAAAGAGCTCTTGAGGGAGAAACAGCGGGAATCAAGGTCAACGGAACACCAATTAACAACATTAGATATGCGGACGATACTATCATTATAACAGACAACCTCCGAGACCTCCAAAAGCTAATGAACAAGATAGTTGAGTATGGAGAGGAATATGGATTATCAATAAACACCAAGAAAACCAAATTTATGAGGATATCAAAAACCCAAAATAATGGTGAAAGCCTGACAATTAACGGTAGTGCTTTAGAACAAGTTGAAAACTACCACTATCTTGGCACAATAATTAATCACACAAACGATTACTCCAAAGAAATCAAAGTTCGAATAGAGAAAGCACGTACAAACTTCAATAAAATGAGAAAGGTACTTTGTGCAAGAGAACTGAAATTGGACTTGAGAGTTAGGCTGGCAAGGTGCTATATTTTCTCGACTCTGCTTTATGGGATAGAAGCATGGACACTTAACGCGTCGACTGCTAAAAAGTTGGAAGCATTTGAAATGTGGGTGTATAGAAGAATCTTGAAGATATCATGGACCGAGCATGTAACAAACAACGAAGTCATGAGAAGAATCAACAAAAGAATGGAAGTATTGGAAACCATCAAGACACGAAAGCTGCAATACCTGGGGCATGTTATGCGTAATGAGAGATACAACCTACTTCAATTGATTATACAAGGGAAAATCCAGGGCAAGAGAAGTGTAGGAAGAAGAAGAATCTCATGGTTGCGTAACTTGAGGGAATGGTACGGATGCACATCAATTGAACTATTCAGAGCAGCAGCATCTAAGATCAGAATAGCCATGATGATTGCCAACCTCCGTCGCGGAGATGGCACGTGAAGAAGAGAAGATAGTCGATGAAACAGAGATATACTTTTTTATGGCGATCGTAGCATTTTTAAATGGGTGTTTGAGTCGCAAACAGCGCCTCTCTTGTTCCCAAGGCCTTTCTAAATCCGAACTGAGAGTCACTCATGTCGATTTCACATTTTTTATAATTTCGGTTCTGTATGATCTTTAAGAACATTTTTATTAAGTGACTCACTAAGCTAATGAACCTAAATTCGTCGCATTTGCGGAAACTAGAATTCTTTGGTATAGCTATGAATTCTGAGTTCTTGGTATTACGCCACTTTCATATATGATGTTAAAAATATCTGTAAGTAGTTTTAGGTTGTTATCATCTATTGGTTTTAATGCATATATTTCTATTTCGTCTGGTCCAAAAGCTTTTCAATTCTTTGCACATTGTATCGCATGTTTTACCTCTATGTCTTGGATTAGGGTCTTTCTATTTCCCACGTCGACGTCTGTTGCAATTCAGGTCTGCCACCCGCAAAGGATTTTTCGCTAAATTTCTCCCAGACTTTAATTTGTTCGCTTCTTTCTATAATTATTCTTCCTTTGTTGTCAACTATAGTGGGAATATTATGTTTCTTGTTATTATTGGAGGTTTCCTTTAATTGTTTGCAGAGACTGAATGTATATGTTTGTTGTCTAGGTTTTCTATTTCGTCACACCTTTTATTTATCCACTTTTCTTTTTATTTTTTGATTTTCATAAATTTTTCAGGTTTTTATTTTTCGTATTCTTAAGTTCCTTTATTTGTACTTTTTTCTAAGGTCTTTTTTAATGGTTTGTCATATATTTTCGGTTTCTTCGTCTCCTGTTATGATTGTTTTTTCAGGTCTTCATTAGATTTGCTTGATACCTTTGCTTTATTAGCTTCGTTTCGAAGTATTTTAATATTAAAATCCACAAGGAAAATAATTCCTGCAGCTGGCTGTATACCACGTATCACAAAAAGAGGTTAATCTTTGTATATGGGTATATTTTATATAAAACCCCTTACAAGGGCTACATTAAAAACACGAACGTTTTCGGAACAACAGTTCCATCATCAGGTTAAAATACAGGTTACCATGCCTCAGCCACCAAAATATTTGGGTAAAAACCCTTTAAAATGTATTATGTTACCAAAGATTGTACATGATGTTGATAATGTTATTTGATGTTTAATATTTTAATTAATATTTTGAAGTAAAATTTAATTAAAATATTAAACATCAAATAACATTATCAACATCATGTACAATCTTTGGTAACATAATATATTTTAAAGGGTTTTTACCCAAATATTTTGGTGGCTCAGGCATGGTAACCTGTATTTTAACCTGATGATGGAACTGTTGTTCCGAAAACGTTCGTGTTTCTAACTTTCGAAGCCCTTTTAAGGGTTTTTATAAAATATACCCATATACAAAGATTAACCTCTTTTTTATTTTAATATTGCCCGTTTTGGTTTTTTTGGCGTATTGTTTTTAGTTTTTGAGATTTATAACGACTGGATTGTGGTCTGATGCTACTTCCATACCTGGGTAGGTTTTTACACTCTGGATACTTGATATAAATTTATGATTAATCAAAGCAAAATCAATTTGATTTCTTATAATATTTTGATTATTGTCTTGAGGGGATTTTCATGTATAAATTCGCCTAGAAGGTAGTTTAAACCAGTTGTTTCATACTACATACCCTTCTTCTTGGCAAAATTGTATAAGACGATCCCCTCTGTCATTGCGTGTACCTAATCCGTATCCTCCAGTGACATCAGCTATTTTTCCTTTGTCGATTTTTGCATTAAAGTCGCCTAGTATTGTTTGAGGCTTTTTGTGATGTCCGTTATTCTTGCATAAAATTCTTCTACCTCATGTACATGTATTATATTGAGTATAGTGTTTTTACATTAAAGTTGTAGTAGCGCTATCCTTTCGAAGTAAAGGGTGAAGGGTGAAGTTTTCTAGAGAATATATTCATACACAATGTTTTTGTGTATGATAAATGCGATGTTATATTGTTGAGGACAGTTATTTTCTCCTTTAGAGAAGTAGATACCATATTCATCAATTCCTAGTTTTCCTGTATCGGGTCATCTACTCAGCACAGCACAATAATAATAACTTTAGGAATATGGAGAACACCACCATCCAAACTCACAACTAAAGAAACAAACTGGAATGTTTTCAAAAATTCGGTAAATATAACGATTAGACTAGATATTAGGATAAAAAGAAAACCAATATATAGAGAAAGCAGTGACTACTGAACAACGGTTTTATAAACAATAGGATGGGAAGTAACTCCAAAGCTCCAAAGAAGTGTACAAGAAAACCATAATATCCCCCTTCATATAAGAGAACTTGTAGCAGAAAAAAGAAGAGCTCGAGGCGTATGGCAACAAACGAGAAATCCACTAAATAAAACGTACCTAAACAGGATAAGTCATAGACTAAATAGAGCATTACATGAAGAAAAAAAACGACCTTTTCCAATTTTATGGTTCGTAATTATCACATGAAGACACCACCACCTATATGGAAGGCTACAAAATAATTTAAACGACCGACAATAACAAATTCACCTTTGAGACAAACAGATATGACCTGGTTCCGCACAAACACAGAAACAGCAACTGTATTCTCAGCACCAGATACTAATAAGGATAAAGATAATGATATAAGAATGCACCTCGAAACTCCATGCCAACTATCTCTGACAACATTTACTTCGACAGAGGTTCGACAACAAATAAAAATGCTAAATCCTTAGAAAGCTCCTGGCTATGATTTGATAAAAGGAAAATTACTTCAGAAGCTACCGAGAAAAGCAGTGGTGTTATTAATAATAATATACAACAGCATACTACGTCTTCGCTATTTTCCAATACAATGGAAATTTGCTCGAAGAGAAAACGTTTGCGCTGGAATATTTCTCGATATACAACAGGCATTTGACATAGTCTCCTCTACAAACTGAAATTACACTAAACTGACCAACTATACTCTATACTAAAATCGTATCTTAGTGACCGTTACTTCCAAGTCAAAATTGAAGACAGATACTCAAATTACCACGTCATACAACTACTGGCAACTCAGGGTAGTGTTTTATGTTCATTTCTGTATCTGATTTTACAGCAGACGTTCCAATTAGCAATGATACCTTCTTAGCTACTTTTGACGATGATGCGGAAATCTTGGCATTGGATATCGACCCGAATGTAGTATCACAAAACTATCTTAAGCGATGGAAGATCAATGTTAATGCCAGCAAATCAGTACAAACTACTTTTACAACAAGAAAATCTAGATATAATATTTTTTACCTAAGAAGACCGCTTTACAATTAAATGCTGGTAACTTTATTACTAGCGGACCAGATAAGCGGCGATATACATTACACTACCTTTATGAATAATATTTTACTGCTCTGTTGTTTCAATCAGCACTGCTTAACAAGTTATCGTTTATTGGTTTTAATATTTTATTGTAATAGTACGAGTACGGAATATTTATTTAAACAGTGAATTTATTACATGTTAATTTTTTTTTTAATTTCTTCTGACGTATCATATAATGTAGGTTTACCCAATAATCAAAGTTATGCCTTTACAAGAACATATTATTTGAAAACTAAGGAGTAAATGCCATGTGTCATAATAATTGTAATCTCCTTTATACACACTTTCAAAATTTGTTTAGTAATCTATCTATCTATCTATATAAGGATTTTTACAGCTGTCGCCGCCTTCCTTCTTTCAGCCAACGTCTCCAGTCCTTTCTGTTCTGCCATTCTTCATCTCTAAGGTCTCGTCTACCTCTTTTCCTCCTTCCTATTGGGCTTCAATCCGAAATCTTTGCTATCCACCTTGTATGATCTGTTCTTCTCACATGCCCATACCAAATTAAACGTTTTTCTTCGATGTAGCTGAGTATGTCTTGTTCTACTGCCATTCTTCGTTTTTCCACACAATCATTGAAAAATGATTCATGCTGTTTAAAAATATCTTTCTGTTATCGACACTGTCATCTACAAAGTAGATTAAATTCAAACGTCATCTTATTTCGCCTATGTTTATCGTTAAAAATTAATTGATGGTCGTGGGTTGTATTGGTGATATTTAATAATTTAACAAAATACATAATCAGCAAAAATCTTATTTAAAGCATGCGAACGGTTTTTGCAATCACAATCAATGCAGTGTTTATGATTGTTTAGCATTGGCTGTTAAATAATTTGTGTTCGATTGTTTCGTTTGTTGTACAACCCTGGTCCTTTTTAGGGTGTAGTAGTTGTATATAAGTACCTATTTTTTATAGTAGTGTAGTGAAGCGGTACTTTAAAGCAAAATGATAATTTGGAAGAAAATAAAATACAGTCGAAACGTAGAGTGTTATCTCCAGAAGAACCGCGTTTAGTTCTAAAAGTCGAAAGTTATTTCAATTTGGAAAAAATAATATGGGTCCATTGGCATCTGTTATGGCAGTTCAGAAACGCACATGCGATGCTTGCGGCATCTCAGAGAGGACATTCCGAAGAAATAATAACATGAGTAAGGATGAAATAAATAAAGTAAGCAAGAAAAATCGTGGACATCCAAAAACTTTAGATTTGCACCAGTCAATTAAACTTGCAATTAAAAATATTATAATATATAATATGTATAAAGCCAAAGAACATGTAACAGTTAGTGCTGTGTTACAAAAAATAAAAGACAAGGAACTGTGTGATATTAGTTTAACACGTTTGTGGAGAGTGCTGAAACATTTAGGTTTTCGATATAAAAATACAAATAATAGACATGTATTCTGTGAACTCTCTAATGCTGTTTCAAAACGGTGGCATTTAAAAAAAAAATACATGAACAATAGTCTGATAGTCCGAGGGAAGTTGGAATTTTTAGATGAAACTTGGATTTTCGCTAAAGGAAATATGTCAAAATCATCCTGGCAAGATGGTACCACGAAATGTTATTCTTCTAGTCCTTGCGGTAATGGTAAACGCTCCATTATACTTCATGCTGTAAATAATGAGGGTTTTATTCCTGACGCTAGTTTAAGTTTTTCGTCCACAAAGAATACAGGTGATTACCATGGAAATATGGATGCAAATATTTTTGAAGAATGGTTTGAAGAAAATTTGTTAAAAAAATTGGAGCGACCATCCATAATAATTGGATAAAGCATCCTACAACTCAAGAGTAGAAGAGAGATTTCCTTGAGGCAGCTGGATAAAAGAAGAAATAAAGTTGTGGTTGACAGAAAAGAACATTTATCACAGTGACATATTTTTAAAAGTTTTTATATAGGTCGATTTACTTCAAAGATGTGGAGATCACAAAATTCAAAAGAAATTTGTTACTGACCAAATGGCTCTTAATATGGCCATGAAGTTCTTCGACTTCCACCCTACCATTGCCACTATAATGCAATTGAGTTTGTTTGGGGTATAGCCAAAAATTTTTATGATTAATATGCATCCAAAACAACAGATGACGCTAGCGTTCTTAGTTTACGGAAAGAATTGCTAGAAGAAATAAAGGCAGAACAATGGCAAAATTGTATTAGACAAACGGAAGACATAATTAATCGTTTAGTCTTTTCAAACCGAGCGAGTTATAGATGAGGTCCGGCTCTAATTATTCAGATAGACAATTCAGATAGTGACGACTCTGATAGTGAAATATCAGACAGTGAATAGGGCAAATCGTTTGCTAAAAAGAAGTAACAAAAAAGTGTTTCGGAAATTCAATTCTGACTTTGTGGTGTATTTTAGTTAACGATAAAGTACCGTCGGTCTAATTACTGGACTGCATACTCTCAATAGCTTTGGTATTAATTATTGGACTATACGTGTTTAAACATTTTGTTTTGCTGAAAACTCGGAAGTGATTTAGTGCCAATTTGTTTCAAGGTTATATTTAATTAAATTAAATTCACTCTACGCAAAATAGAGACTTGATGAACATTTGATGTCGACAAATAATTTCGTCACACGCCCTGTGTAACACGCCCTGTATATACATATAATATTCATTTTATTTGCCTTTGATACAGTAAAATCCAATATTAGATACTGAACATAAAATACTGGAAATTAAATATTTTTACTTTTCAAGCGATCGGAATTAAATATTAACGCCCCACTGTTTGAGGCCCACTGATCATATCTTAATTGCATATCGACCGTCATAGGATAAAAGGAGTTTATCCACAAGTTTCTGTTAATACTACTCCCGTTCCCCTAAAACCAGTTGTCAAATACTTGGGACTGCATCTGGATGAAAAACTTACATGGAAAACGCATAAACGGAAACAACTAGATCTTAAACTAAAAAGTATGAACTGGCTATTTAACAAAAGGTCTCAGTTATCTCTTGAAAATAAACTGCTTTTGTACAAAGCTATACTCATACCAGTTTGAGCATATGGAATAGAATTATGGGGCTGCAGTAAACCTTCAAATAGGAAGATACTTTAAGAGTTTCAATTCAAAATACTCCGTATGATAAGTAAAACTCCATTGTATGTATCCAACCAAACACTTCACAATGATCTGAACATCCCACTACTTAAGAACATAATAAAGAATCATTCAATATAATATAAAAATCGTACCACTGATCACAACAATTAACTGATAAATAATTTATTCACCCAACCACTTGCTGAAAGAAGATTGAAGAGGGTATGGCCAGAAGATCTACCGCAATAATACTTAGAAAACCGTCACTGGACGGTACCTAACTCGCGTTAATTTACTTACAGACTATTTACTTATTACTCTGTGTATAGAGTAGATTGTAAATATGCAATGCAACAATAAAAAAATTTAAGCTTCTTTATATTGCTGTTTATTTGTTCTGTATTGCTTTTTCCTCTATAGTAAAATGCTGAGGCAAGTGTCACGGAACTAGCGCTACGAGAAGGCGTCACGGGTAGCGTCACGAAATAGCGGATCTTCACATCGATTTACAACTCTCGATCAATTCGTTTCTAGTTATTATTTATTTATTCTAAGTAGGTTTAAATTAAAAACTGCATGAAAAATAACTATCAAAATACATATTTTAAATGAGAAGTAAAAATCTAGAATATATTTCATTAAAAGATTCGATTCGTAACGATTTTCAAAATATAAAAGTCATAAATATCCAATTAATAATAATATTGAATACTCTGTTAAAATTTCTATGGCACTTCCAGTTATAAAATAATTTCATATAAGTAATTACAATTATCATTTTTAAACATCTTATTTAGTTTATATAATTTATTTTATTTATTTATTTATTATAATTTACTATCAAATGATATTTATTTATATGTTATTATTAATTTATTATTTCGTCTGTACTTGACAGGTATGTCAGAAGTAAACAACGCATGCTTTGTTAATACGTTAACAGGTGGCGTTAGGGACAAACAATAATTTATTGAATTTTTTTAATATACCACAATTTGTTTAAAATATAAATCATGAATAAATAATAAAATTGCTTTATTCAATTTCAAAAATATCATTTAAATTTTAAAAATACAAAAAACATAGTATGAAGCTTCGCGTTGGCCTGCTGTATCATCTTATTTTTATAATTTGGTTTTGCCATTGTCTATTTAGTGGTTACTACGTTTATGTATTTTTTATGCGAAATATAATACAGATTATTATTCCCGGACAAGACCTTTTAGTATATAATTTATTTATAGTAAACAAAATTTTTGCAATAAACATTTTAATAATTTTTCGAGTTTCATGTCAGAAATCGATGTCAAAGAAAACTAAATTGACGAATGTAAATATACTCAGTGGCATTAGAAGGTTTACATCCAGAAGGAATAACATCAAGAATGAAACGATAATATTGTCAAGAATTTTTATTAAGAAGTAATCAAAAAATAATTACTAATGTGTTTGGCGACCCCGTAGCTGAATACACTCCTGTATACTTCTAGGTATTGACAAAATGAGATGATCGATGTCTGCTTGTTGCATCTCATTCCAAGCAACTTGAACTTCATGTATTAACTGTGCCAGAGTCTGTGAAGGATGGTGCAAAGTAGACAGTCTCCTTCCCATCATATCTCTGCACCAATTCAAACGTTAATGCCGGTGGTCCGCATTCAAAGGAAGCAGTAGTCGTGGGCGGAATGAAACCAGTCCAAAGGCTCGAATGCGACGGTATAGTGTACGCATAGTAACAGGTCTACCTACTACTCCAAACGATTGGTCAGCAATTTGACGCGTAGTAGCAAAACGGTCTCGCAGAGGCAGTAATCTAAAGCGCCTATCTTGACGCTCTGTGGTACGCTTCGGTTGACCAGTTGGTCTGAACAACCCATATAGGGACAAACCCATATCTCTATACGCAATAATTCCACCCCTGTCAAAATCGCTAACATGTGGTAATTTTGGTATCTTCGAACTCGTGGCATTTTCTTACACTGAATACAATTAGACTGAGGAATAATAACTAAAAATTTCTATACGAACCGGTTTTCACAAATCGGTCTCTTCACAAAAAAATTTAAAGACAAAACTTTATTTTTACAAAAAGTAGAAAAGATAAACCATTGGTATTGTTATCATAGCATGTTTTAAATATAGTCATTCTGTTGTCAAAAAATTAAGTAGGTACGTAATTATTCCTTCTGGGTGTAACACTTTTAATGTCACTTAGTATATGTACTACAATAAATAAAACAATACACACAATATGTGTTAAAATTAATCAAAATAATCGTGGTGTATCCAAACGAACTTAAATACCTAATAAAAAATAATATACTACCAGAAAAAACTAGCAGTAACTTACTTTATTCAGTATTTTACAACGATAAATCCAAAGCTGTTGTATTCAACGTATAAGTTGAATGTATATCACGAGAATACAATCAAATATACGACGCAAATCATTCATCTAATGATACCAAAAAAGATATGAATGTAAATAATTGCTTACTTAATTGTATAACAAAAAGAGCTAATTAGAAAAAAGGACAAGGCTCTACTTAAGTAATGGACTGTGAAAATACATAATTAATCTTTTGATTACAATTTCTAATAAGAAAAGTAGTATTGATTTTTATTAAAATTATTGATGAATATTCAAATTCGAATTAGTTATCATGATAGAATTAAGAATATTTTATTTGAATTATAAAAGGAATCAAAATAATAAAATATAGTACAGTTACAGTTATAATCTATATTAATAAAAATGAATCGACGAAATCTTTGTACGGGCACCACTTAACGACTGCACCAAATTAGATAATTCTTTTTTTATTGTGTTTGTTATTATCAGAAGAAAGTTTACCTACGTAAAAGATAATTAAAAAAAATTGTATGGAAAGACTTTTTTCTCTCATTTTAAATCGCAATATAACTAATAGATGGCGCCATACTATGAATAACAAAGAAAGCTAGGGTGAACAAAATAAATGTCAGTATTCATAGCATAAATTGGGCAACAGCCATACCGCACTGAATATACCGGTTCTCGTTCGATCACCGAAGTCTTGGGAACACCACATGTTGTTGCTATGTGAAACCTTCCTTCTTCGAAACGGCTGGACCGATTTTTATGAAATTTTACGTGTGTAATCTGTAGGTCTGAGACTAGGTTGTTATCTATTTTTCATACCCCTAAGGGGTAAAGGTAATTCACCCCAACATTTTTTTTGTTTTTTAAACAATTTTTTTTATTTTTATGTCTTTATGATGTGACATTAAAAAATACACACAGCCCTTAATTTTCACCCCTCTATTACTAACCCCTTTTTTTAAAAGACCTATTAGCGTAATAGCCGAAATGGCTGAACCGATTGGTAAGAAATTGTGTATTCTGTAGGTCTGAAAATAAATTTTTATCTATTTCTCATTCCCGTAACGGATAAGAGTGATTTACCTTAAAGATTTTCTTATTTTTTAAACAAAACATTTTCTTTTTATGTTTTTGTGTTGTGGCATTAAAAAATACATACAGCCCTTAATTTTCACCCCTCTATTACTAACAGTTTTTTTTTAATTGCCATATTAGTGTCATAGAGTTAATAGTGCCATACTCCTCCGAAATGGTTAGACCGATTTTTAAGCAATTTTTCATATATATTCGGTAGGTTTGAAAATAGGTCGTAATATATTTCTCGTACCCCTAAGGGGAGGTGCTGGTGGTTCACCCCAAACATTTTTTTTTCATATTATGAACATTTTTTTTTAGTTTTTATGATGTGTCATTAAACAATACATACAACCCCTTAATGTTCCTCTTCTATCACCGACCCTTATTGTTTAATAGCCATGTTAGTGTCACAGAGTTAGTTGCCATACTCCTCTGAAACGGCGTCACGGAGAGAGAATCACTTCTCTCTCCTGCTGTCACCCACAATGTAGCTTCTAAATTTAAACAAAATTTATTCAATGTATATAACATTCATCGAAGTGCTGGATAGCCTACTTTTTTTACGAAATGCCCCTGAAGGTGCTCTGAGAGTGAAAATACTTGGGCAAGATTTAATAAGACTGTGATCGATATCTATGATTTTATTTAATTTTATCTGACCCATTCATATTGACAATTCAGACATATAAAATACATTTTAAAGTAGATGACTTTAAAATTATATTGTCAATATTTTTGAGTTTTATTACTGGGACGACTTTATTGGAAAATAGTTCATTCGATTACATGAAATCAACTTTAACATAGAATACCTGTCAGAAAAAAAAATTATAGCATGTGATTTGCCTCTAAAAAGACAACCACATGCAATGCTGACAGTAAAATTCTAATGTTAGTGATCCCATAGTAAATCATGATAAAAAACCAGGAAAAATATCTATGGGACTATCCCGACGTGGTATGTATTTGTTGTTACATTTAGTTTACTCTCAACAAACACCAAACTCTGATTGTAGATGTATGTTATTTAAAAACATAAACGATGAGAGACTTACTTAGAGCGGTATTTTCTTTTTATTGATTTCCTCTTTTAATATGGGTAACCAGATCCTATTGCACTTTGTCGAGGAATTTTCGACGCAATTGGTCTCATTTACCATAATTAGAACCGCTCCTTTGATTTTTCTCTTTTTATCATCTGTTTCTTTTAGGACTATACTTAAATCGTTCAAATAGACCCTATATTCATTTTTCAATCCGTGTTTACATATTCGAGATCTATCAATTTCTCTGTTTTTAATAAAGATTGATGTTCACTTATTCTAACATTGAATGGTCTTGATGTTTCACCTAAATAAAAATGATCGCATTCACAAGGTATTCTATAAATACAATTCTTCATTCTTTCTTGTTCATTGTTAGGCTTAGTTTTAGATAAAATAAATCTCAATGTGTTTGTTGTTTTGAATGTTGTTGAAATGTTGAATTTATTTCTTATCATTTTCAGTTTTTCTGATAATCCTTTGTTCAGTTCTAAGTTGTTGTATTCTATTCGGTCTAGTCTTGAAAATTACATATTTATAAACGACAAAGGAAAATCATTTTTTAATAAAACAGATGTTAATAAGTGTTTTTCTTCCAAGCACAATATAAGCGGGCATATCAGTTGTCTGCAAATACTCAATTTTCACTAAATTCTTAGCAATGGCTTCTCTAATGGAATGATATCGCACATTGATATGTTTGAATCTCTTGTGAAAAGTAGGGTTTACCGACTTTTGCGTACTCTGATTATCATTGAATAGTGCTATATAATACAAATTTCCTATCAACTCAACAAACAAGTTTCTCCAATATATGGCTTCTCTTGAAGCTTCTGTAATTCCCATATATTTAGATTCAATGCTCAATAGAGCAACATGTTTTTATTTTCTACTCTCCTAAGCTATAGCTGAACCAGATTGCATAAAACAAAACCCTGTATAGAATGTCCCATCTAAAGAATCATTTGCATAGTTGGCATCCAAGAAATCAGCTAGATAAATTGTAACAAAAAATTTTTATATAAAAAATTTCCTTTATAAAAGGTATAATAATAAAAACCCTATCGAGCTACATCACAAAACGTTTTAGGAATAACTATTCCATCATCAGTGCTTTCTGGTACATGTTTGAAGCCGCTAAATATGTGGGTAAAAACCCTTAAAATGTAGTTTGATTAACTTTGAGTTACATATTTGATAATAAAAAACTATAAAGTTTAAGTTGAAAGGAATTTATCACAAGGCCACATAAGACTCCACTATGGTTGCTATTACTTAGACGAAGTGTCTATGAGGACTTGTTAATAGCAACAGTTGCTTTAAACCAAACCCGTAATATCAATTATTTATACAAAGTAAATATCTTCAACTTTAGGAACTATAGTCGCATAGCACTAAGAATATAAAATATAAACGCACACATTAATATTTTTCTGTCGTTGGGTCGTTTCTTTAAGATTATAACATTAAATTTAAAACCAAAAAAAACACTTAACAACAGAAGGAGAAGGACAACACTAATTCACGAGGACAATAAAACACGTTAAAATGGGAGAACTTTTTCCAGTGTTCACATTATGCACCCAAGAAGATAGATATGGGAACTGTTTTTTATTGTAGAATATTGGACGTTATTTTCTAATTTATATACCAAGTATACGAATATAAAACCTCTGAATGTGAGAGCGATCTACTCACCTAAAAACAACTCTGAGATCTCAATATAAGAGAAAGCTTCTACGAATACCTCTAAATTACAAAAACAATCTTCTTAATCATCTGAGATTGGCGACAAGCAACTGGAATACATCAACAAAAAAACCATAACTCCAAAAATGAATATATGATCACTATGGATAATTTTAATGCCCGTATTAGCGATGACATAGTACCATGGATAAAAAAAAGATATTTTGAAAATATCAGAAATGTAAACGGAGATCTTCCGATAAACTTTTTAAGCACACGTAAAATACAAATTAGTATCTTTTCCCCTTACAGAGAACAATGCAAATATAGGTTTTAAAATACTAGAGAACACAAATATACGGTAGATTTTATTTAGTTGAGCAGAAAGTTACTTTCTTAATTCTTGAATGTACTCTGAAAAACCCGAATTAAAACACATAGGTATATCTGATACAATTAAAAAAGCAGAATACACCACAAAGATAAAAGTTGAAAGCTTTCAGAATAATTTGCAAGGTCTCTATTCCAAAAAATAATAAAAGAAAGAAGTAGAAACATAATGTATCATACCATTTACCACTATTTTCATTTTTAGTATTTTTTCTAGACCTAGACTAGACTAGACCAAACTGGCACAAAGTTACCAAAAATAAGACCGAATGAAGAAATAAGTTGAGGACGATCGTGTCTCGACGCGAAGTGCTTGGAGGTAATTGAAATGTGATTATACCGAAATATTTAAGTGATAGTCAATGCACGAAAATTTCGATTATCTTTGCGCATGCACCAACGGAAGATAAGGATGAAGATATCAAGGATGACTTCTACGATGCCCTAGAAAGAGAGATAGATACGATGCCCAAACAAGATATGCGCATACTCTGCGGGGACTATAATGCTAAAATAGGCAAAGAGCCTAGTTTATACCCCACAATAGGTAAACACAGCCTCCACAATATATCCAACAACAATGGCTTAAGACAGAAACTGCAGCAGCTAATAATATGCTATAATAAAGTCAACCATGTTTCCGCATAAAGACATACATAAGCAAACCTAAGTCTCAAACGACCATTTAACGCGCAACCAAATTGACCACATCATTGTAGATGCCCGTCATGGAAACAATATCATAGACGTAAGAAGCCTGAGAGGAATAGACGGAGACACAGATCATTACTTATACAATATACAATACAATAAAACAACAATAAACCCACAATGGAACATGGAGGAAATGCACAATACAGAGAAACAACAAAACTATAGAGAACAACTTGAACAAATCTTGAACTCTGAAAGAGAATACAATGATATAGAACAGCTATGGGAAACGACTGCCGAAATAATAACCAAGACAGCGGACAAGATCTTTGGAAGGAGTAGGCAGAAGAGGGCAAAAACATGGTATGACGAGGAATGTCGGAAACAGCTGGAAAAAAGACAAACAGTAAGGAAGACTTGGATATAACTGCAAACAGACCAAAGTAAAAAGGAATATGACGACTACCGAAAAGAAACAAGAAAAATAATACGCACAAAGAAAAGAAACTATGAACAACAAAAATATGAAGCTATGGAGAGAGACCGGCCCAAACCAGGCTCCAGAGAATTCTATAAAGCAATTCCCTATGAGAAAAGAGGACATAGAACCAATTCCATCCATACCCTGAGAGACAATCAAGGCCGTATGATAATCGACGGTAAAGAAGTAACTGAAGAATGAAAAGAGTATTTTAGGGACCTTCTAAACATCATACAGAAAGAACAGCACAAAGAAGAGATCTATATCACAACGGACATGCCCGTCAAAAATCCCTCCATTGAAGAAACCCAAAAGGCCTTAAATAAGCTGAAAAATCACAAAGCGCCGGGTACGGACGATATACCAGCAGAACTTCCGCACATATGGTTAGAAGAAAGAATACCAGCACGATGGAAGGAAAACATAATAGTGCCCATCCACAAAAAAGGGACCAAACAAAGTGCGCGAATTATAGAGGAATTTCACTCCTAAACACGGCATATAAAACCCTCTCAAACATCATTCTTAGTAGACTAATCCCTTATGCAAACAGATCAATAATAGATCAACTATTCGCGCTGAGACAACTTCTAGAAAAGGGTTGGGAGTATAACAGACCCATACCCAATCTTTTCATAGACTTTCGACAGAGATATGATAGCGTAAAAAGAAGCCAAGTATGGAATGCCATGGCGGAGCTGTCAATACCAAAGAAACTAATTCGGATGACCAAAGTCTGTATGGAGGGTAGAATATCTAAAGTACGTGTAAATAATAAACTGTCTGGCAGCTTTGAAATCAACAGTGGACTCAAACAGGGTGATGCGTTATCTCCACTACTTTTTAACCTTGTATTAGAGAAAGCCATGAGGTCGACCGAAATAAAAACAGAATTGCTATCGGTTCAAGGTCCCAAGCTATTACTCGCATATGCAGATGACATAGATCTCGTTAGAGACTCCATCCTATCCACGAAAGACATCTTCAACAAGGTGGAAGGAGCAACAAGTGAAGTAGGGCTGAAGATTAATGAAGAGAAGACGAAATATATGTGTATAAATAGAACGACACGAAGAGACAGAATAGGACAAAATGTGACGATCAACAGCTTTAATTTTGAAAGAGTACAACGTTTTAAGTATCTGGGGCCGTAATCACAGCTGACAACAATGTTACTGAAGAAATAAAAGACAGAATCCAATCTGCAAACCGCTGTCTATTCGCACTGGATAAGCTTATAAAATCAAAAAATCTTACAAGAAGTTCAAAGATCAAAATCTATAAATCCTTTGTCAGACTTGTAATAACATACGTATGCGAAACGTGGACCATGACCAAAGCAAACGAAGAAAAGCTCAGACGCTTTGAACGAAAAATACTTCCTCGCCATGACATCACCACACACCAGTATAAGATCAGAACCAATATCGAATTAAAAGCACTCTACAATGACGCCGATATTGTCCAAGAAATTAAATCACAGCGACTAAGATGGGCAGGCCACGTGCACAGACTGCATAACTATAGACTTGTAAAACTGGTATGGGAAGAGATTCCCACAGGCAAAAGAACACTCGGACGTCCCAGAATGCGATGGAGAGATAACATCCAAGCAGATCTTCGAAAAATGAACATTCCATTTGACCCTAGGTTGATGGAAGACCGAACAAATTGGAAAAAAGTTGTACGAAAATGCACACAAAAATGCACGAAAATATAAATAAGACGAAGAATGCACACAAAAATGCACGAAAATATAAATAAGACGAAGACAGAAGAATATCCTAGCTGAAGAAATATAAAAATTAAATCGACAAACCGATTTTTATTTTAATGAAACAACATTCATATTCAATGTACTACTCGTAGTTTACAAAAGAACTCAAATAAGGCTGGATATTATTAGTATAGTAGCATAAATTGTACAAACCTTATAAATTCAAACATATCACTACCAACTCCAATATAAAAATATTATATTTAGGCGGAAAATTTAATCTTTAGTAGATCTGCTTATTGACGTAATATTAATAACTTGATTCAGTTATATTAAGATAATACCTGATATTTTAAATTAAATATTTGTTGCAGGTCTACTATATTTTTTCTTTTTTATCTTTTAGTTTTTTAAACAACGTTAAGCTATTTACGAATAACTGCATTTTATTTCGTCAGAAGGCGAACCACAGCAATGCAATATCAAAATTGGGAGCATAATTCGATCCGTGTTAGTTTCAGTCTCACCTGCTTTTATCACGGTTCATAAAATGAAGTAGGATTATAATCAAAGCCATTCTGATTTTACGACCTCAATAGTCATATTTTATCTACATCGTCCCTTTCAGATTTGTTCTTCGGATTTTAAGTGCTGATAACTAGACTCAGCAACGATACTGATGACCTAGTCACCTTAGCCCACAGCAAGTTTATTGGCACAGTCAGAGGCAGGCTCTGACTGTAATTACAGAATGGTTCGAATATAGGATTTAACATCACTCCTCTGAAGCTCAAGATCATGAAATTTAAAAAAAGGAGAAATTTAGAGGGATTGAGTCCTCTAAACCTAAACGGTGCACGTTTAAATCTGGTGAGTGAAGTAAAGTATCTTGGGGTAATATTGGACGCAAGGCTTACCTAGAATCAGCATATAGAACGAATAACCAAGAGAACAGTAGTAGCCAAAAGTACCCGTGGAAACATGTGAGGAAACATGACCAGAAATATTATATTGGATTTATAACATAGTGGTAAAACCCACAATTACATATACATCAGTAGTATGGTGTGCAAAGGTGCAGCAAAAAAGTGTCATCCTGAAATTAAACAGGGTGCAAAAACTTGCTTGCCTCGGAATCACAGGGACTATGAGGGGCACACCAACAGTAACTATGGAGAGATGAGAAATTTTGGGATGCCAAATAGATGATGATTTATGGCCCTATGGTACTCAAATATAAGCTTAAAGTACCTTTCTAAGTGTCAACGAGAGGAATGGGCAGAAAAAACTCTCGACCCATACCTGGTTGTCGAACATGTCCAAACCAGCAGAAGGGTTGACCGCAGGAATATTCAGTGTTCGGTAGTGGTGGAAATTCTAACATTTCTATTCCACTAGGAGAATACACCTCTTTATTTCGGCAAACGGTTACCTATTATACGAATAACGATACACAGCATGCAATCGAGCACAAACGAATCAATTTATATTATATGTAAAGACCAATAAATGCAATTTAAAAGTAAAGTTAGGCATAAACTACACATTCAATTAATAGTGAAATTAATATAATTCAGCACAATCAGTACGTGAATTGTACGCAATAATAATGATAATAATAGGATTAATTACCAATAATAGGAAATACCATCATTCCTAACTCAGGGAATAACTTATTTAATACCGAAGGATCAAAATAACACTCAAGATCCAGCCAAGTACCGCCCAATAACTTGTCTTTCAACTTTGTATAAATTGATCACATCCTGTGTAGCCCGGCGTATCTACTAACACTGTGCTCTAAACAATATCATAGAAACTCAACACAAAGGATGCGCAAAGGGTTTCATGGGTTGCAAAGAACAACTTATTATCGACTCAGTCATTTCTAACCAGGCATACACCAAAAAAAGGAACCTCTTCACTGCCTTTATTGATTATAAGAAAGCATTTCACTCAGTGCCGCATGAATGGCCGGTAGATATATTAAGAATATATAAATTCGATGATAATATAGTGACCTTTTTAAGACATATAATGACAGATTGGAAGACTATAATTCACCTCCAAATACCTGGTGAAAGCAATATCGAAACAGAAAATATCGCAATTAACCGCGGCCTATTCCAAGGAGACTCGCTGTGTCCATTGTGGTTCTGTTTAGCTATGAATCTGCTTTCTGCTTAATCATCTGTTGTATATGGATGATTTGAAACTAATGGCTTCCACTCGAAATCTCTTAGATCAAATGCTAAAAACTGTCGAAACGTTTTCAAATGATATCAGTATGCACTTTGGGTTAGACAAATGTTGTGTACTAAATATAGTCAAGGGAAAGATTCAGTCCGGAGGATTCGATATGCAAAATTGACCATAAACAAATGAAAATTGAATTAACATCAGAGTTCATACGCAGTGTAAAACAGCTACTTCGTTCACATCTTAATAGTAAAAATTTGTTTAAGGGATTAAACACCTACGCATTTTCCTCGTTTAGCTACTCATTTGAGATTATTAAGTGGATTAAAACGGATATAGAAACTCTTCAGTGAAAAGTACGAACACACCACACAAAGGCACAAAAACACCATCCTCGAAGTGCAGTAGAAAGAACGACATTACCGCGGTATTTAGGAGGACGAGGACTTATGGATATAAGTGAGCTACTAGAAAAACAGATTACTAATTTGCGAACTTATTTTCAGGTGCAGGCAGAGACATCTACTGTTCATCGCGCGATTTGTGCAGTAGATGACACAACACCGATCAAACTTCACGGGCGACATCAGAATGAAGTCAGTCAAGACTATGTCGACAATATAGCGTCGAACTATTGGCTGACATCAGGAAAGATGTTCCCTGAAACAGAAGGTTCATTCCTCGCCATTCAGGATCAGGTTATACCAACCAAAAATTACCTGAAATATATCGTCAAAGACCCTCAGGTCCAAAACGACAAATGCCGATATGAATGTCAAGCCCAAGAAACTATCCAACATCTTACCGGGGGCTGCCAGGCATTTGCTACAACTGAATATAAACTACAGCATGACCCTAAATATCCTTCATCAAGAGATAGCCATCAAACTGGGACTTCTCCAAAAAGCCATCTCCCATATTATCAATACGTTCCTGAGAGTATACTTGAGAATAACAACTACAAGCTATACTGGGACCGCACTGTGCTCAGAGACCAAACAGTGGTACATAATAGACTAGATATCATACTAGTTAATAAGCTAAAGAGACAAGCAACACTAATTAATGTGGCGATACCCAACAACAATAATCTTCGTGTTAAACAGAACGAAAAGATCGCCAATTACAGGGATCTGGAAATTCAAATACGAAGACAATGGAGAATGGAAAGTGCCCAGACAATACCTATGATTCTCTCTACTACTGAAGTCACTCCGAAGAACCTCCTAGAAAACATAAAAAATCTGGGTCTGAATGAACATCTCTACAAGACTCTGCGGAAAGTTGTACTAATCTCAACATCCAGATTTGTACGAACAGTTTTGGGAAATACACCAGCACACCAAGTCACCTAGGGCTCGATAACACGAAAAGAGAGCTTAAACCTTTTGATACCGTAGATATCTGGGGTAAGTGAATTTTCCCCTAAGAGGGAGTGAAAGCCGTATGGCTAAATTTGGGATGATTAATTATTAATAAACCCAATGAAATAGAATCTGTGGTAAAAAATATAATTATACAATAAAGTAAATACGATAAAATAAATGTTTAAATACACGTAAAATGTTGTTAACAGGTAAAAAGTTTAAAAGTTTAAAACGCGACACAGGATCAAATCATCATCATTAGCTGTTTTGATTCCAATACTGAACATAGGCCTCTCGTAAATAATTCCATTGTATCCAATCTTCTCGTCGTGTTCGTTTACCACAGGCATCAGTCTTCATTCTAAAATTTTCTTGGTCCATCTTCCAAGATCAAATAGTTCAGCTAAAAAGATATAAATTCGCAACAATGAAGATAACTGTGTTATTTAAATAAACGTATTTGAATATATCAGCAACAATATAATGTTTACAAATTATAATGTAGTTTAAAGCAAACCTTGACTTTTCACGTGGGGTGACGCGACGGTGGTGGCGGAGTGATACCAAATAGGTAGGACACAGCCGTGTCGTCGCAATTAGCTGGAGTTACAAGTACGACGTAGAAATAATTGCTATTTAATATTTAATTAATATCTACATAATATTGCAAAATTGCAAAATGAGCTTCTAGTCTTCTGAATTTTCAAGAATCTTTGTAAAGTTCATCTTGGTACGTTGAAACTACTAGAATTTTTCAAACAAATTGGTTATTGCTAACAATATCCATGTCTTCAGCCTTCCATTTTTTTCATAAGTTTTTTCTCTGATACTTAGGTTCGTTTCGTTGCATGACTGATCTGAAAAAAAAAATGCAACTAGTGATTGATCGAAATAAAGGGCTTCTGGCCCATACGGCCATATTTGCAACCTGTAGGTGCCCATATTAACCACATTGCACACAACCTCAATATGATGACAAAAATTTGTATGGGTTAGCGTTGAGTCAAGATGCATATATTACGAGAAGCTAATTACGTTGCCAGATAGTGATGTGTTGGTCTTCTGTCAGTCACAACTGACAACCAAGACACACGGCAATGTGAAATGTGAAGTTATGTGATTTACTTGGAAAAAAGCAGACTATGAGACTTTGAAAACTGGAAATGAGAAATCAAAATTGCAAACAAATGCTCTAACATTTTAAAGGTAAGACTAACACTGGAGAAATACTTTATTTTAAATATAATAGTAGTAAATCAAATATGTTAAAATATTTAACTGAATAATTAAATATTCATAGATTTATTCTTATAGGTTATGTCCCAAAAAAGACAACAAAGATCTATATTATTACAAAAGAGTCAAGAATCACATAAGATGAGTAATTCATGTACAAGTACAATAAAATTAGTTATTGAACATAACACCAGACTTGACACCAATGACGTAGAATGGCAAACAAATCATTATAATCATACTTTTGATTCAAAACATATTAATTTAAAAAAGGAAGATAAGAACATTATAGGTTTAAAGCTAATAATCAGAGTTCCACAGCAAAGGTAAAAAAATTGTTTTTCTTTTTTACCTTACTTACAAAATTCTCTCCTAGTGTGTTCAACATTTATTTCTGGTCGTTTTAGAATTCTAGAAACTAAAAAGGCATATTGATTCACAAATCAGATTTTTTCCATAAAAAAGAAGAGAGTGCAAGGAAACCCCAGTCTTATGAGATCTACTAACCAAGAACTCAGCGATATTAAAGAAAATTTATTACATTCCAATGAAGAATCATTTTTTATATTTAAATCTGTATCACCGTCACGACATGAGTATCAATATTAAATAAAATATGCACATTTTATAAAATGTCGAATTATTATTGTGCTGCAACTTGAAAATTAAAATTTCTTAAATAGAATTGTTTTGTAGTTTTTATGTACGAATGTTGTAATTTATTATATATGTATACCCGGTATTTTAGGCGTCACGCCCTTCCGGTTGGGATCTATGGGGGAGTATCACCGAGCCGCAAGCCCATATCTCTTGCCATACTGCTCCACCATAGGCCGATCAGACACCAGCACATTCTAGTCTAAGCCGCAGATTCATCTAGAATTTTAAACTGCTGCGTTAGACTTTTTGTTTTTCTGTACACCGAGCTGGGGACCGAACCCACATCCACTGAACCACTCGCAGTTAAGCGAATGAGAATGTAATTGAATGTAAATGAGAATGTAATGTAATGTAATTTATTATACTAAGCACATTTTGCAACAGTTGCTTTTAAATAATAAAAAAATTACAATTAATACTACGAGTCAAACAGACCTTTGACCTTTTCCTTTTAATATTAACGGAATAACATCGTAACCGTCAATATAAAAATTTTACAAGTGAAGTTTTGTTGTAAATAAAGTATGTATTCCTTGCTATTAACGAATGAAATACTCATAGTATTTATTTCTTTTAAAAAATAACTACAAAAATATTTCGTTCATTTGTTAATAAAAGGGAAGATTTTATTCAAAACAAATCGTCACTTGTAAAATTTTCATTTTGATGGTTACGATGTGTTTCCCTTACGCCTTTATGTGTTGCAAGAGGATTATCACGCCTCCATCATTTAAAAATCGCGCTAAAATCTAGTTAAAGAAAATCTGGCAATGTCGGTACCATTTGGGTTAATTAGCTTCTCGTCATATATTTCGTGATACTGTGATAATTAATAAGTATTGGATATACGTATACATTATTCTTATTCATCGATTTTATTGTTGTTAATAACAATGGCGCACCAAGGGGGGGGGTTTGGGGGTGCTATTCCGACACTGTTACTCACAAATTTTAAGGACTCAAAATAGAGGTAGCATCATAAAAAAAATTTCGGTGCCCAACCAAAACCCCCTCTCAGAGGAAAATTCTAGGTGCGCTACTGGTCAATAAATATCGTTTTGTTTTGACATTTTAATTGTGATATTTTTAGTGCTACATGTAAGTTTTTGTTAAGTTAATAATTTAGTGAAAATCTTAATTAGCAAAGACACGAAAGAATTTTAACTGCTAAATTTTAAAATAAAAACAGTAATTGAACGTTATTGGTATGAACATTGCAAAAATATTGAACTGGATGGACCAGATTAATTTCTGTACATTTCGGTACATATGGCAAACATTTCCAATTTACTATTTAGAATAAATTATAATATATATATATATATATATATACATATATATATATATATATATATATATATATATATATATATATATATATATATGTATATATATATATATACAGGTTTGGAAAAAAATTGTCTGACTATACGGACTACGACAACGAAACGATTGAAAAAAAAATCGGTTGCCTGTAAAGTCGGTGGAATTGAATTGAATGAAAATGAGAATTGCATTACCGATTTATTAGGTATTTTATATATTATTTATATTTTATATATTATATTTTTATATATTATTTTATATATTATTTATTTTATATTATATTATTGATCTTATTATTTTCTACAAAATTTATTTGAAAATTTTTTCGATATATCAATTAGTTGCGGAGATATCGATCATTGAAGTTATTGTTTGCTACCAGTATTTTATATATTTATTTTTTTCAGTTATAAAAAATTACTATTTCCAATTGTGTCTACCAAGTATGGTCACATGTATTTGCCTACATATTAAATAATAATAAGTACAGATAATGTTATGTGACGTTCACTTCTGATTATATATATTTTAATATTTTTAATTTTAAAGAATCAATTTGAAAATCAAAACACTTATTCAGATCGAAGGTTCAAATTTTTGCTAAATAAATTTGAAATTAATTAAAATTTGTAAATGTAAATGGTAAAGTTGAAAATTAAAACATTTACTAAAATTGGAATTTGAAATTCTTGCTAAACACAGTTAAATTCTAACTCCGCGCGTGGTGATTGGTCGGTTTAGTTCGTTTGTTTGGTCGCCCTGTTTTGACAGGTTAGAAGTTATAATTTGTTATTTTAAATGTTTGACTAGCAATACGCGCTGTTTCTTCTCAATCGACTGAATTACGATTGATTGCAGAGTGATTTAAACTAATAATTTACTTAACACTATCAACATTTGTCAATAGTATGACATAACCTATAAACTCAGTTTCTCAACTTTTGTGTCAATCTAACAATTAATCAATCAATCATAGTTTACGATAATGAAATATTAGTGTACAATTATTTACCTTTATTGTTGTAGTTGTTGTAAATGACGAATCTAAGCACTCCACATTTTCACTACAGACACAGCTGACGATACTTTCAACGATTTTCAACTTAAGCGATTCAACGCGCCTAATTATCTAGTGCCGCGCGCAGCGGACCGATCATGTTTGAGTGGGAGAGAGACGCAAGGCATTCGCCGGTCCGGCGGGCCTCTCTCTCGTTCGGCGACTCACTGTAACAGACGTGAGCGGGCGTTACACTTTTTCTTAAATGACTCCGAGCCACAACCTAATTTAAGACGTTGTCACGTCAAAAACAATATTATATAGATGATGTCCGAGAGAATAACATGTAACCACATGTCTGTGACCCAAAAGCACTATGGGCAGTCTTGTCTGTACATTTTTACCGAAAAAAAGTTTATTTTTGAGATGGTCTGGGGAAATATTTTAACGACAAGATTACAATGATTCAAGATTACAAGATTTAAAATCAGGTTCATATCTTAGATTAAATCAACAGTTTTTTTAATCTCAATTCATAAAAAATAACATAATATAAATTCTTAACGGCATAAATTAAAATAATTTATTCTAATAAATAACTATTTTATAATTTTAATTAAAACTATTTTAAATTAAATTTTGAAAACGTCCACCATGTTCAGCCAAGCAGTAGCCCAATCTATTCTATAATTTCCGGCACGTTCATGCTCATGTCGGTAAATTTGTTGCTTTGCATAAGCCCATACAAAAAAATTTACAGATGCAAGATCAGGAGAGCGAGGTGGCAGTTTTATGGTACCTTTTGTACTAATATCTCTATCTGAAAACGTAACGTTTAAAAAAATCTAACACCTCCCGTGCATTGTGAGCTGTACAATCATCTTGCTGCAACCAAATTTCATCCATATTAATGGGTAATTCTCGAATTGCTGGAATTATGTGATATCTCAGGAGATCTAGGTATTTACAACGGCACAAAGTGCCCACAATTGAAAAAAGGGCCAATTACGTTGTCACCTAAAATACCAGCCCAGACGTTTACTTTTTGACGGTATTGTGTTTTGCAAGGAACACTTATGTGCTTATTTTCTGTAGAGTAGCCTACGGTAACAGATGGATTGAGATGGCCAGTTAAAGAAAAAGAAGACTCATCTGTAAACAAGATTGTTTTCATGAAATCTTTGTCACAATTATTGCGTTCCATCATGTCCTCACAAAACACCATCCTTCGTTCATAATCAACAGGGAAAATATCCTGTTCCAAAAAACAGAGTTTTTTGCAATTTGTAGCAATGGTACTTGTCTCTTTTTAAAATATTAAGTAAAGTTATAGCACTAATACCAGTTTCTCTTGAAATTGGGGTGCTATTACAAGGAAAATTGATTTCAGTTAGACTACAAACAACAGTTTCACGCTGTTCCCGATCTTCATTAATTGCAAGTGCTGGTTGATTTTCATCAAACGCACGGCTGCAAAACGCCGTGCGTGTTCTAAAATTATTGACACAACCAGTTTTTTTTTTAATTTAAAAATAACGTTGTAAATTGTAGATTTTATTGGTACAGGGCCTTTGAATGAAAACCAAAACCTGCTGATTATATCCTTGGCACTACTTCCAGAGTGATGCCATTTAATAATTTGAATTTTATATTTAGTTGTAAAGGTTACCATTTTCCTAACTTGAAATATCAATTTCTTTATTCTGTTTATCTGCGAATAAAACCAGAATTATTACCAATGAGAAAATAAACATATTTGACGTTTTCGTGTTCAAAATTGAATGTTACTTTGAAAAAACTAGAATTCAATCTAATAGGTGTTAAAAACAAACAAACAAACAAACAAACAAACATTTCATACTATATTCGGTCTCTTTCTGTTAGCAGAACAACCTCATACTGTTCTTTTCGCACTAATTATGCGTGCTCCATGCAGGTATTGCATATTCTATTATTTTATATTCGTTTATTTTAGGATCTATAGTTTCTGTGGCAGTTAAGAAAAACAAATGATTTTTTAATTTTGGTCGTTGCTTGCAGTAAGGCACAGATCATCAACCTATGTCATAATTTAACAGATCACTTTACTCATTGTCCCCTGAAACAGTCTTCTGGCCAACAGACCCCTGCCGTATGTGTCATCATGGCATGTGTTGGTCTTTTTAAAGACGAATTACATGCTATGATTTTTTTCTGATGGATATTCTCAAGTTAAAGTTGATTTCATGTAATCGAATGAACTATCTTACAAGCAAAGTCGCCCCAGAAACGTAACTCAACAATATTGGCAATATCATTTTTAAATCGTGTACTTTAAAATGTATAATATATTGACAGAATTGTCAATATAAATAAGTCAGATAAAATTAAATTATTATTAGAAGAATGTTTCACAAAGTAACAAAAAAACAGATTTTGTTTAATTTACTAATGTTTTTATTTTGAGAACGATTCCCGAAATGAAATCGAAACGTCAATAAACTTACTTTAACCTTTAATTGTGGCTTATTCCCATTTAAATAGTAATTACTTTAACATGCCACAAGAAAATAGCTTCAGAACAATATTAAATCACTTTGCTAATTCATTAGAAAAAAACAAGTACCTATTTATGTCTACCAAGAAGTGGGTCAATAAAGTTTATTTGTTTTTGGTACCCGCAAAAGGGCAATCGATGTTTCAGCCTTTTATATTACGCATTTTCCATGCATTAGATTTTATGCATTATCAAAACCACTGTTTGAAATGATACGTTACAGTCACTAAAAATATTAATTTTGCCGGTTTTTCTCTCCTATAAATTATTACATTGGATCGGCATTTCAGCATTTTATAATCGCATCGCATCTCGGGCACTTCTCTCGCCAATCTCACAGTGTAATTTCAGTGATTTCAATCATTTAGCCAAAGTTAGTAGGTATAGGCATAGCTTGCAAAAAAAAGAAAAAATATATAATAAAATATCTGTATAAGATGGAAGGCAACCATATATACGCATTTCTGACTATTGCTCCTCAATAGCAGCATGTTAAATGGGAAAGGATCACTACTACTATTTTATACCAACTAACTTTATTTTGCTATTAACTCGTATTAACCTTTTCTTGTTGTTTGAAACGTTCTAAACGTTTGACATTCCTTTCCTCAGGTAGCTTAGCTTTTTTCGTGGATGTATTAGTTGTTGCTCTGAAATCCTCAGAGTCTTCTAACGTTATTGCTACAAATTGGTCGCATTGCTCCTCTAGTGATCCTTTCTTAAGTTAACATTCCTTCTCTAACTTGGCTGCACCGTACTGAAGACGACTAATAGTCAGAAATACTTATATACGGTTGCCTTAAAGAACTTTATTTGTTACAAATTAAATATTAAATAATAGTACAAAATTAAATTAATTTGAAATGACTACAATAACTGGACTGGTCGAAGTTGCAGCTAAGAGTGGTTCCGTCATCTGAAAATGGTAATTTATAGGTTTGGTATGAAGTGCTGAATCGCTGTTCCCATGAATATTGGCCAACGGTTCGTACAAAGTTCTTCTACTGCGTGCTCAGCGGTTTCTATGGGAATGAGATGATGAAATCTGAAGTCGGCGAACTTAAGCTAGTTCAAGTTTAATATTTTCTCATATAATATATATATATATATATATATATATATATATATACATATATATATATATATATATATATATATATATATATACATTAAATTACTTTAAAATGGAATAAAACAAAGATGATTTTTATAAATTGACATGAAATTGACTTTATTCGAAAGATAATCTTTTGGCATTATATTTTAAGTATGATTTGTGGCATATAACCGTTATGGCCGCCTCTGACGTAGAATAATCTAAACGTCCAATTTTCGATCATTTTTTCCAATATTTGTCGCTGTATATCGGCAATACCGGGACAAATGTTGTCCTCCAAGCGGTCAATCGTTTCATGCTTATCGGCGTAGACTATCACGTTCACATATCTCCAGATAAAATAGTCTAGTAGTGTTAAATCGCACTATCCTGGATGCCAATTCACGGTCCGAAACGCGAAACCATGTGGATATCAAACGTTTCCTTCAATAAATCAATTGTGGCACAAGCTGTGTGACATGTTGAGCCGTCTTATTGAAACAACAGCTCCTGCATATCCTGACTGTTCAATTGGGAAATCTTCTTTTCCTTTATTTTGTATAGACATGACTCTGTCTGTTTTTCAATGTGCCTCTAGTAAGTTGTCGTTCCATCGTGTTCGTGGTCTTCCTACTGATCGTCTTCCTATTGGGTAACCGTCTCTTGCCATATTTACTACTCTATTTGTTGTCATTCGGCTTATATGATCGTTCCGTTCTACACTTCTATTTCTTACCCAGTTCTTGATGTTCTCCACCTTGCATCTACGTCGTATATCTGTACTTCTAGCTCTGTCCCATAGTGTCGCACCATCAATTTTTCATCTCTGCTGTTTCTAACATCCTTTTTGTTCTCTCTGTGCCAGGTCTTGTTTCTGCCGCGTATGTCATTATTGGTCTGATGGCTGTTTTGTAAATTCGGCCTTTCGTAATTCCCCTCTCGTAATTTCGTAATTTCCCTAATTGGGAAATGAAAAAGTCAATTATCGTGGCTCTATAGCGGTCACCATTGACTGTAACGTTCTGGCCAGCATCGTTTTTAAAGAAGTACGATCCAATGATTCCACCAGACTATAAAGTACACCAAACAGTCAGTTTTTCTGAATGTAATGGTTTCTCATCATACATTGGAGGATGAGAAATTGGATTTACATATGAAAAATTGGAATCAACGGCAATCTCGTTTTGGACCCACTCACTGAATCTACGAATCTACGCCTTGTTAGGTGATTATGTATCTTTAATTCTTGCATGAGTTGGATTTTGTAAGCACACACATCAAGATCTTTCCGCAAAATCTTCCATAAAGTGGATGGAAACGTGTCCAACTGCTATACACGATGGCAGAAATACTAATTCGCATCTTCTTATATGCTACGCTCTACAGCAGCAACAAGTTCTTCTGTGCGCACTGTACGATGTGTCTGTGGATGCATATTATTAATTAGAGAAAAACGTGGTGCAAAAAAGTTCCATGATGAATCGAATTACTTGCTCAGATGGACTAGTATGTTGACCATACAATGGACGTAGTGCGCGATACGTATTTCGAACAAAATTACAATTTTTAAAATAAATTTGTACAATTTGGAAGCGTTGTTCAGGCGTCAAGTCTATTTAAAAAGTGTTACCAACTTACATTTCTATGCCTCTAAACAAACATCCTATATATATATATATATATATATATATATATATATATATATATATATATATATATATATATAATATATATATATATATATATATGTTAGCGTATGTGTGTGTATAGTTGTCATTCATTGTCAACATAGGTACGTAACAAATATAGAAAAACCAAATCCCATATATCTGTTTATGATGGGAAATTTTGCTCTTAAGATACACACACTTAAAATGTTTAAGCGTATAATCAGTTGTTATTTATTAAACGGTATAAATATAATCTAAAATGATTTTATAACGCTATAAACTTCACTACTACACAACTAGATAAACTTCATCTGTTGATACTGAATTGAGTTTATTAGTCTAATTTATTAACTTTATTTATTATTAAAAAATGTTGTAACACTTAGTTTATTAAAGTCTTTATTTAATTTATATATACAATATTCTTACACTTATCACAACTACTTTAATTTATATTATTTATTTACAATATTTATTTCCGCGTTACAATTCGAAACTCGACTGGATATTATTATTCAGACTGCCTTCAACAATTAAAATTTCTCTATATACAGTGATGAGTGCCTTATCACCCGGCTTTTTAACGTAAGAGATAGAAAACACAGTTACTTTGTAAAATAAAAAGAGATGAAACTCGTAGAGGTGAGAAATAATCGATAGAAACCTATAATTTACATTACATTACATTACCAATATTGATAGTCTCACACCTTTAGACGATAGGTTCGAGCTAAATCACCTCGGTTCGGTCATAATTATTATGTGTAACGTTGTATGTGTGATGTATTTCCATTTTTTAATTTCGCATAAAGTAAAAACTGATTGACCACAATAAAGCAAAAATGTGAATAAAATAATTTAATTAATAGTGATTATTGAATCTAAAGTTTTAAATTATTAACCAAGAATAATTTCTACTATGATCTGAACAGCAGCAGAACAATAACGCAATTTGTCACTAAATAATTATAAAAAAAGTCTGGTGGATCACAGTTCAAGGCACGATGTTCTCATCCAGGCGGTCAGGGTTCGAATCCAACATGGAGGTTTTACTTTTTTAAAAATTAAAATTTGAAATTATGCAGATATTATATCGTTTTGCTTTAAATGATTAAACATTTATTTCAGCCTTTATTAGAAGTGTTTATAGTAAAACATGAAAATCTTATTGAAAAAACAATGTACTTTCGAAAATAAAGTAAAAATTTTTCAAACATAAAAGAACGTTCTAAATAAATGTACTTACAAAAAAATGTTTAAATAGGTAGAAATTCTATAAAAATATTCTAAATAAACGTATTTTATTCTAATGAAAGGTATTTACAAAAAATGTTCGAATAAGCCTCCATTTGTAGCAGAACAATAACCCAATCTATTATAAAAGTTTCGTCTAACATTAGTTAATGTTTCTGGACTAATACCTCTCATTGAATCAAAGATCTTTTCTCTTCATTCTTGGAGAGAATTAGGCCTATCGTCTTCAATCCCATATAGTTTGGACTTGATATATCCCCACTTAAAAAAAGTCATAAGGTGCAAGATCAGGTGATCTTGCAGGCCAAAAAATATCTCCGTGACCACTAATCAATCAATTAGGAAAAGTCGCACTGAGATATTTACTGACGATGCGAGAATTATGTGCAGGATAACCATCGTGTTGAAACCATATGGAATCGAAAGGTACTGGTCAATTACGAAGGGCTGGGACAATTTGATTTTGCAGAAGTTCCAAGTATTTCCGCCCAGTCAACATACCGTCTATAAAAAATGGACCAATGACATGATTCCCTATTATGCCTCCCCAAACATTTACTTTTCGAGGACGCTGGGTACGAGCGACATAAATCTGACGAGGATTTCCTCGAGACCAATACCGCCATTCATTGAATTGTGACGGCCATGCAATGAAAACGTACATTCATCGGTGAACAAAACGTTCTCTAAAAAATGTTCATCTTGATGTGACATTTCCATTGCAGTTTGACAAAATTCTAAACGTCTATATTAATCCCCAGGGAATTGTTCGTTGGATTTATGTAGTTTATAGGGACGGTATCCATGTCTTTTCAAAATTTTACCTACTCTAAATCTTGAAATTCCATATTGTTTTCCGAGACGAGATGTTGATTGGGTAGGATTTTGCTCAATACTTGCACAAATCAAAGTGTTCCTTAGTTCCAAATCTGGATTTACCTCCTTTCGTCTACGAACACCTCTTGGAGCGAACACTGATCCATAAGTAAAAAAAATTATGGATAGTAGACTGAATTGTTGATCGTGCTGGAGCCGGCCTATTTGGAAACATATTTACAAATTGTTGTCTAATCATGTTGTCTGATAATACATTCACATGCCAGACAACAATTTGCACTTTTTCCTCGACCGTTAAAACCATTTTTACGAATTTTTTTTTCAATAAAACGTTTCTGTTTACCGTGCAAAAACACTTCTTGATATTTTATTTGATGGCTGAAGGCTTGATGATTTGGTTAGGTGTAAAGCAGGCCGCTGTTCGCGCGCATTCATTCCAATGTTGTCAATCGTTTTGAAAAGCATTACCTGTACAGAGGAATTGATATTATCACTGAGAATTTAGTGATGGATTTGACATTAAAATAGTCTTCACCGGATTATTTTGCATTTACAACAGAAGACTGTAAAACTGGAATTTAATTTGAATTATTTTGTATTTCTATTTTATAACAATGGAATAAGAATAAATTGTAAATAATGAGTTTTTTGAAAACTTACCTACTATGTATCATATTGTGTTACCTAATATGTATCATATTTTTTATTATTTTTTGATTGAATAAAACAAAAATTTTATCCTTGGTGTGAATTGAACCCCAACCTTCTTGTCAATAGACCACGTCTCTAACTATTACACCAATGTAACATACAAAAATTGTTTTCGAAAAGAACATACCTTCCTTTAGTGTCGTCAAATATTTCAGTTAAGTTATTTTTATTATTAACTAACTTAAAGATTTATAATTTAAAATCGCTACTAATTAATGTTTTTTTACTATAATATATCTTAATTTATTCAATCATTTATTCTGACATCAGAAATTATTAAAATAAAATATTTTCGAGGTCATCCGTATAATTATTACCGAAGTCAAATAGACACGTCTAATAACTAGCCTTATCTCGTACTATCTCACAACTTAATCTATCTTCTATCCTTTCCTCTATTTTGCCGGGTGGTAAGACACTGATCACTGTATATCAAACAGCCGTTAGCCTGGAATCTCTCGAAGTCCGCGGATGTTGACCTTTGAATTGTCTCGAATCTTCTTTGATCTTCGGTCGCCAACGAATTTATTCGACCCTTTTTCTGGAGAGTTCCAATCGCAGCTATAAGAGGAGACTCGTTTGAATATTACCTGCTAAAAAATACTTGTTTACAGTTTACAGGAATCATAATTTTATCATAACAATACTTCGCACAAACCGTCGATTTTCAAAATTGCATCTTTTAGATAGGTTTTTAACATATACATATGTATATGTATAAACTATATAAAGTAATATACAAACTATGATAATTAGAATTACATGTGATGCTGTAATTAATGAGGAAAATATGAAAGGGTTATGAACGAAAAAATATCGATTAATAATAACGATTCAAGAAATTATCACCGTTTTTTTACCTTTTTTAAAAAGCGTCCGATTTTTTACCTTTACCTAGAAGCTACGACATTTAATATTTTTTAACTAATTATTATTGAATTTAACGGACTTATTACTGTTGAGTTGGTTTTATTACTGTTGAGTAGATCGATATACATACTATAATCCAATTTAATTCTAATAATCTTAATTTAAAATTGGTAATCTCAAGACTTAAGATCCAACAGCGTTAAGTCAAA